>NC_141099.1:11002500-11155000 GCF_041138505.1 Cibotium barometz
AAACAGCTACGCCAAGTTACCCTAGTAGAGCACAAAATTGATCTCAAGCACCAAAGTAAGCCAGTATGGTACAGCGGCTAAGGCATTTGGGAGTAGTGCAAGCATAGGTGCTTAAGAATGAGGATGAGATTTTGGATCAAGTTGTAGGTCATGAGTTGTATTCAGTGTGTGATGGATACTCTAGATACTTTCAAATCCAGATTTGTGAAGAAGATCAAAGGAAAACCTCATTTATCACCCCTTGGGGAGTCTCGGGGGGTTCACCTTTAAAAAATGTTGCATATCACGTGCGTTCAAGAGGTAATAAAAAACCCCCTCTACTTACATGTCACAGGCTAATAAAATGACCCCTCTTTCTTAAGAAACTTACAACTTTTTTTCAAAATTGGATAAAAAAGCCCCTCCTGTATATGTAAACCTGTAACTTTTTGGAATTTAAATACCCCTCTTAGATGAACTGACGTGCTACACTTACATACTTTTAGGTGAACCCCCCGGGTGGGGAGTGTATGCCTATAGGGTGATGCCATTTGGCTAGACCAATGCACTAGCAACTTTTCAACGCTTCATGAGTCAGGTATTTGCACCTTACTTGGGAAAGTTTATAAGGGTCTTTTTGGATGATTTTTTCATTTATTCAAGCCGCATGGATCACTTAGAAAAGTTGAGGTTGGCCTTGCATTTATGATGCAAAAGGGTGTCTTAATCCTGAAAAATGTCGCTTGTGGCACGAAGGAAGGTGGTTCTCTTGGGACATGTTATCTTAGAAGAAGTCATAGAGATGGATCCCGAGAAGGTGCAGGCAATTGTGGCCCTTCACCTACCAATGTAAGGGAGGTAAGGAGGATTTTGGGTAAAACAAAGTATTACCAACGCTTTGTTGACATGTTCTCTGAGAAGATGTATCCTATAAATATGTTGACAAAGAAGAATGTTTCTTTCCAATGGGAGTCTGATCAAATTCAATCTTTTTGTTTGCTCAAGGAATGCATGAGTCAAAGTCCAATTGTGCAGCCTCCTAGGTGGGGGGATGATTTTTATGTGAACCCAAGTGTCTTATCACATTCAGTGGGTGCTATACTCTTGCAAAAGGGAGAGAAAGGGCGTATGCAACCAGTGTATTATGCAAGCCGACAACTCACTGATGCCGAGGAGAGGTATAGGGTGAAATGGAGAAAAGTGGATTGTCTCTTGTTTTTGCAGTAAAGAAGTTCAGGTCATACTTGTTACCTCGTCCTTTTTTCTTCCTCACATCTCAACCTTCTTTACAATTCTTGGTCCGCAAACCCAACCCTGCAGGAGGGAAGTTTGCAAAGTGGATTTGTGAGCTTCAAGAATTCTCTTTCACTTTTATTACAGAAAACACCACTAGGGCCTCTCTTGCAAATTTGCTTACAAGGAAGGAAGAGGAAGAAGGAATAGGAACAAAGGAAGAAGTATATGAAGATTTGGAGACACCACCAATTGCTTTCACTATACATTTTGATGGAGCCTTTAGCCCTTCTAGGCAATGTGGGGCTGGGGGGATAGTTTTATTTGATCCAGAAGGAAAAGACGTATGGGCCAAGGGTAGGGAATTTCCAAAGGCTATATCAAATAATGTGGCTGAGTACAATGCATTAATTTGGGGATTAGAAGATTGCATAAAAGATGGAATTAAAGAGATAGAGGTTAAAGGGGATTCGCAATTGGTCATCCGACAAATGAAAGGAGAATATAAGGCAAGGAGCTCTAATCTCCAAGAATTGTATAAAAGGGCAATGGATTTGAAAGAAGCTTCTGAATTTTGTAAATTTGTGCATGTTAACAGGAAGGATAATCAAAAGCCTGATGAATTGGCTACTAAAACTTTGGCTTCTTTCAAAGTAGCTCAACACTATTTAGATAAAGGATACCTCCCTCCTGGATTGAATCCTCAAAAAGCAAAGGCTTACAAGGAAAGCTCATCCTTACACAATTCTAGGGGATGTTCTTTACAAGCAAGGTAAGGATAAGATTCTTAGGAGGGTAGTGAGCCTGGAAGAATCTAAAAGGATTATGAAATTATGTCATGAATGTTCAGGGCACTTAGCCTCAGCCAGCACAACTCAGAGGATCCTTAACACAGGTTATTATTAGCCTCGACTTAGCAAAGATGTCTATGAGTGGTGCAGAAGCTGTGAAGTATGCCAGGCATATGGGCATAAGCAATTGGTTCCCGGGCCCCTAAACCCTATCCCAGTATATGGTCCATTTGAAAGATGGGGATTAGATTTTGTGGGCCCACTTCCTCGTTCCTCACATGGGAAGTATTACATATTGGTGGCCACAAATTATGCAACAAGGTGGGCAGAAGCAAAGGCCATGGTCAATAATAAAGTAGTGGCTGTGGCATCCTTTCTCAGGGAATACATATGTGCCCGATTTGGATGTCCATTAGAAATCCTTACAGATGGGGGCCCGATCTTTCAGGAATGACTTGATTGAAGCTTTCGTGCAGAAATTAAAAATAAAGCATGCTATGTCAACTCCCTATTATCCCCAATGTAATGGTTTAGTAGAAAAAACTAATAGACTGCCTTGTGGATCTTTGTCTAAGCTAGTGGATATTATGAAGAGAAAGTGGGATGTGCATTTGCCAGAGGTCCTATGGGCCTATAGGACAACTCACAAACTCTCTTGGTTTCACACCTTTTCAGTTAGTTTATGGAATGGAGGCTATTTTGCCAATAGAATTGGAAATCATAAGCCTTCGCACATCTTTTGCATGCTTGAATAATGAAGAAGAAACACAGGCCCAATGCCTAGTACAACTGGAGACCTTGTGTAAGTGGGATCTCCACCTACATGCCACTTAGACTTGGCTATTATCTCATCACACTTTCAAAGTTAAAAAGTCTTCAATTTAATAATCAATAGACGACAGCCTAAGAGGACAATTAATGGTGACATCTACCCTTATGTCACTGAAGGGTTGAAGATTTTTATGTTGTAATTTATAACAATGGAAGAGAGGGTGATTATCCACCTATAAAAGGAGCCCTCCTCTCTCTTTCAAATCAATGAGAGAAGCCTCCTCAATTGAGCATTTTTTGTCATTGCCATTCTCTTTTCTTCAAACCCTTATTCAAACACTCTCTTTACATGTGAATGTCTCATTTAGCACTAGCTCCTCATGCTTAACCCAATTTTGGACCTCTTTGATGATTCATGATAAGTGGGATAAGGAGTTATTATCTTGGTGGGCCTGTGACTTCTCAAGGTAGCCCTTGCCTTATTGCCGCCCTCCTTTGGAGGTACTAATGGTTTTAGCGGTAATGAGCATGTGGAAAGACTTTGGGAATCCAAAGAGAGGGAAGTGCAGTTTTGGTGGTCTAATTCCCAAATTTCAACCGGTAATTACTCATCACTTGGGCATTTGTTTCTAAAATTGATCATATGGCTAGGAAGCTCTTTATATACTCTTTCCACTCATGTAACTAATTTATTAATCCTTTACTTCATTGATCAGAATTTCTCCCAAAGTTGCTAACTTTTAGGTGGATTTTGGCAGTTTTATAGTCTTGTAGTAAAATGCTCATAACTTTTCGCTCGGTTGCCCGTTTTCGAGAGTTTTTATATAGGCGCGAAGCTCTCTTCAAGCTCTACATACGTATGTAATTATTTTTTGTATAGTCTATATGGATTTAAAACTACAATTCTCTGTGTATCTCTGTTTTTATAGACTTTTGGCCATTATTTCTGCTTAATAATGATTAATTCCTCTTAATCTCTGATCAAAAAGAAAATCCCATGTATCTTATCCTCTTGTAAAGTGATTGCTATATTCTTTTACTTTAAGATGTTTCGTCCTAATCACCCAATTCGAATGGATGAGCCTTACCAACATTCCCGTATGTTTCCGTTTACATAATCCCGATTCTCGGAAGATTTTCTTCCCACAAAGAATTTCTCTCTTGTTTGGAGCTGTAAGACTGGCAGAATTTCTTGCCTCTCTTGAGCCTTTCATCTTTCCTTCCATGAATTATAATCTCACCTTTGATGTGTTTATCTTTATCTTAACCTAGGGATAGAAAGGGAGGTGAGGAGGCTGTGAGGTTTCAGACAAGTGTGTTTTGATTCTAAGAAGTGACCGAAGTCAAAACCCCAACTTTGTGTCACAGTATCCTTTCATGCTGATTCCAGCCACATCACAAGCATGTTGAATTAATGAAGAATCGATGGAGGTGGTAATCTTGCTCACCACATTGCTGACAACAGCTTGGTGTATTTTAGGATGATGAGGGTCAGTAATAATTGAGAGAATATCCTTGGTATTAAGAATGGCTTTGACCAAATCCTTCCATCCCTCTTCGTTAGAACCACACATCTCTTTGCAAAAAATTCTTAGCAGAATACAAATTATGACTATTTTGTTTAAATCACTGAGTGCATAATGAAAGTTTATGCTACTTACTTTATTGTACGAATCCTTTTCTTCCATGATTCACCTTTAAATTCAAGAGATTCTATACTAGCCAATGTCTTTTTGCGTTCACAAGCACCATTTAGCGTTGCTTTGAGTCATTTGATAAGTTCCTCTAGCCTTTGAATCTTTGCATCCTTCTCCACATTCTCTGTGAGGATCTCTTTCATTTTATCTGATGATGTTTTAAGTCCTTCTTGACATTGTAAAAGGGTGACGTGTGATGCTTGCATTATAAGCTTTTTGGAGGGAAAAAAGTATTTTCATCATACATATTGGTTGGGTGGTGTTTTTCCCACTTCAAAATGTAAAAAAATTAAAAATTAAAAATTTTCACTTTTTGGGGTGCACCTAAATACAAGAATGTTTTGCTGATGTGGAAGGGAGATATGAGGAAGGAGATTTCAAACTGACAAGAAAGATTCAATTTGTAGAGAGTGAAGATAAAAAATTCAAAAAGTAAGAGAGAAAGTATGAGAAAAGTCAAAAAGTAAGAGAGAAAGTATGAGAAAAGTCAAAAAGTAAGAGAGAGAGTACGAGAATATTCCCTTTAAAAAGTGAAACTACGGGGATATGGCAGATGTGGCAAGGCAAAAAATAGGGATCATCATAGCCTTTGTCTCCTTTAAGCCCAGCTTTGTAAGCTCTAATCCCTTAAAATTAGGAATCCTTAGGAGGTCCTTTTTGGGTCTAAAAAAGTCATAATGCCCGGGTTTTCTACTTCTCACATGGAAATATGATCAATCTCAAGTCTCTTACTTACTCTTTCTTCCAACAACTCATTTGGATGTTGAAACGATGTGTGCTTTCTGTTTTCTAAAGTACCATACAAGCTTAAGTTTAAATGCTAACTTTCTGACAGTGGGCATGGACCAAATATATATAGTGTGAAGGTATGAATGTCGAAATACAAATTGATGATTAAATAGGCTTCCCGTCAATACACTTGTCTAAGGATTTACAAACCTGGTTATGTATCCTCTGCAGGCATACTACTAACCATAGCTGGATATTGTAAAATTGAAGTTTATGTGTTGTATAAGTGTGGAAGTCTATTTTCTTCACACTGCACGTTACATTTTCACATATTCATAAAGCTTTTGTTTTTTTCTCCTCATTACATTTTCTCGTATTCACAACACTTTTGTTTTTGTCTTCTCTCCCTCCCTCGCTAGCCCCTCCGGGCCTCCAACCTTCTTTTTTTTAAATGTGTTTTGAGAGATGAAAAAGGCCCCGCCCTTCTTCTTTCTAAGGCATCATGGGGTCTTGGATAGTATTCCCACCTCACACCCACTGCAAAAAAAAAAAAGAATACTAGTCTTTTTTAGATTCTTCATTTCGTTCTTCTTTGAAAGTGAAAGCATCACCATCCTTTCACTTTCCAAGAAAAAATAGAGCTCCTCTTCGTTTCACTTTCGAGGAAAAAAAGTGAAAGGAAGAGGAACCTTTCCAAAAAACAAGGCCCCTCTTCCTTTCACTTTCCAAAAATATTAAATCAAAGGAAGAGGGGAAAAACAGGGCCCCTCTTCCTTTCACTTTCCAAAAATATTAAATCAAAGGCCTCTTCCTTTCACTTTCCAAAAATATTAAATCAAAGGAAGAGGGGCCCTGTTTTTTGGAAAGGCTCCTCTTCCTTTCAATTTCCAAGAAACAAGAAAGTGAAAGGAAGAGGAGCCCTGTTTTTTGGAAAGGCTCCTCTTCCTTTCACTTTCCAATATTTCTTGTTCCTTTGGAAAGTGAAAGGAAGAGGAGCCTTTCCAAAAAACAGCTTTCACTTTCTAAGAAAAAATATGATGTAATATTTTTTCTTGGGAAGTGAAAGGATGGTGATGCTTTCACTTTCAAAGAAAAACGAAAAGCAGAATCCAAAAAAGACTAGTTTTTATTATTATGAAATTGAAGTGTCTTATTGTATTAGTTAGTAGGGAGTGGTGGTTTTTTTTTTCCAGTGGGTGGCAAAAAGAGAAAAGGAGGAATAATGGAGAGCATCATTTGGACTTGTGGACTGATGGCTCAACGTATCCCAAGGATCCATTTACAATGTACCACCTCCATTTTGCAACATTACAAACCTACTACATTTCACTGGTGATATGCCCAACACTTGGAAACAAAAGTGATGGTTGCAAAACAACATGGGATTTTCTACAGAGATAGAGAACACTGAAATAAAAAAACTAAATGCGTTGTATGCAGAGAAGCTTATGGCAAACAAAGAAACAATTCAAGACATGGAGAAAAAGATTGATGCTTCAAGGAGAAAGGACACAGCACTAGGGCCACGTAAAAGAAGAAGGCAACTTTTCAACATAGCGAAAATGAAAGATTGATGCTTCAAGGAGAAAGGACACAGCACTAGGGCCACGTAAAAGAAGAAGGCAACGTTTCAACATAGAGAAAATGAAAGTTGAAAGAAGAAGCGAGTATAGGGTGTAAGGTAATGTTAACTCTTGTTTCATATATATTTCTCTTTTTAGATTAGGTTCTTTGTTTGAAACTAGACATAAGTAATCACACCTCAAAAGTCGGAGGGAGGAATCTTACACAATGCATGATGTATATAGTATGATGCATGACTGAGCTGTTAGTACCAGTGGACTAATTCTTTATTATTTTCATTGTTGCCTTTAGGTATTGTATATTACTACTACCAGAAGAGGTCCAAAATTGTACATATACTGTGGATCCTCTCATTTTTGCGGTATTACAAAATGAAAGCTCAACATTTTTGAACCTTATGTCATGGTTTTGAACCAATGAACCTCGACTTGGCAAGACTTGTTTTCATGGCTTACCACCATGAAGAGTGAGTCACATGTTAAGTTTAAAATTGACACCTATGTCCTCTTTGTTTTTTTCAGTCGACACTGGAGTTTCTTGTTGTACAATATTGAGCAAAACACATGTTATTTTGCTAACTCTATTCAACAATATCATGGCCGCGTTAGAGAAAAAGTCCCTATTGACATTTCCCTCTTCCACAAGCATGTATATTTATCTAAGCAGGATAAGCTGATGTAGGTTTTTGGACCTCTCAGATGTGCTCAAAAGTTTGTATATGCTTTGGAACATCTCCTAATAGAGCCGAGCCTTGTTCAACGCATGACATATTGTAGGATAAGGGTGCCAATCTAGCCAAATGATGTCAGCTGTGGATGGAGGACGACCCTAAATGCCAGTCTAGCCAAATGATGTCAGCTGTTGAGATGAAGGACGACCCTAAATGCCTATCTTTCAATAAAGAAAATTTTTAATATTGCTGATGTAAGTGATGTTTGTAACGTAGATTTGCATAATCAAACATAGCTATAATGTCCCTAACAAAGCTTTTCTTTGTGTACATAAAATAAGTCTGAACAAATATGCTCCCTTGCATGTAAAACAATTCAAGATAAAATCTATACAAAGAATTATTTTGGTTGTCCATGATCATGCAGAAGAAGAGATCAAGAAGACGGACAAATTTTCAAGGGAAGCTGCAAAGAGAATACGTCAGCGAGACGAGGAACGGCAAAGACAAGTCGAAGAACATGTGGCTGCCTTGAATGAGTATGACAGGCTGCAAAAGCGGGGGTGGATGAGTGGGTGGACTCCAGGAGGTAGGTTGCTGCAGGTGGAGAGGGAAAGAGAAGAAACACTATGGGAAGGCTATAAAGAGGAGCAAAATCGATGGCCCCCTCAGTCCAAACGTAGTCAACCTCTCAATCACGACATCGCTCTCGTGCCCCTGACTCTTCTAAGATCGGCGTCACCATCATTAGACTAATATTTACAGTTGTAACATTAACATTAATTTTGTAATAGACATGACATTGTTTTGTAAGAAACAAATCTTTCATATATACAATTACTTTTGGAGTTATAATGTCTCAATACTGTCATCATTCAACGATTAATCAAGTGAATAGTATGAGAGATAGATTCTTTGCAGAAAGTCGTTTTCTCTTTTCGTCTTGGAACTTGTAAAAAAGGGGTTTTGTTAGTGTTATATTACATAATGTTATGCATAGCATACTAAATGGTGAATGTAAATGTAAATGGTTTACCTTTTTAGTATCCATTGTAAATGTATAATCTTTTGGCAATTGTTCAATCTCCTCGTATGTAAGGTCTTATCTAATTTGAGAAAGAGATGTTTTAGATAGTGTGTTCAGCATTGTAAGCAATTGCCCTTCCAAATATATCTCCATTACTAGAGGCGTATTCTCGGGATCCGACTCCAAATCTTGATCTAATGGAACAAGATTGCCATTAACATAATGATATCTGGTGTAGTGAAAAGATTCAATGAAGTTTTTGAGAGCCAATAATGTACTTGCAAACTATTGACTTCTTCTCCAAAACAGAAATGATGCCTTCTATCTTTCTCCTATCCCAACCATTGTCCAAAAAGTCTAGTGCCTTACTTGACTTGCAAATAAACATTGTGAAGTATTTCTTATTTCTTCATCAAAGAAGAAGTCAACAAACACTTCAATAGGCATAAAAATAGTAAGCTTGACATTCTTTTTTTGCAACATATGCCTTAAGAGACTTCTGTATGTCGTGATACAACCTGATCCTATAACTTCCACTAGTTTGTGAAGTTGGCAATGGCCAATCTTTGCTTCCAAATCATGGGAGGGGTAATGGAGTTAAATGACCCCATCTAGAAGACGTGTTTGGTTCTAAGTACTGCATATCATAGAGAAATATGCTGTGGTCTGCAAGATCTCTATGAGTTCTTCCTTTGTAAATTTGTTCTCCTACATATGCATGGAAAAAATCCCAGTTATACTCTCCACTGGTTGTTGCCAGTCTATCCTATTGGATGGATAAATATCTGCATAAAACCAAATGATTAGACATTTTAAAAACAACAATTAGATACTTTTTTTAAAAACAGTTATCCTCTCCACTGGTTGCCAGTCTATCCTATTGGATGGATAAATATCTGCATAAAACCAAATGATTAGACATTTTAAAAACAACAATTAGATATTTTTAAAACAATAAGGAGACATGATTGAATGGATAAAAAACTACATAATAACAACAATTAAACACTTTTAAAACAAAATAAGCTTTGACTAGGATACTACTCACAGTTGGGAAGATATCGTGGGAAGACCAGGAGGAAATGTTTTCACCCTCAATTCTACATGCTGGAAAACATGTACCTCTATCACACGCTTGCTCGATTCACATACCTTGAACTCTTTAACTTGTCCCTTGAATGGCTCCACAAATTCATTAGCATTTCTCCTCTTCCTCTCCCTTCTCTGTAAAAGTACCTAGCTCTTGATTGTAATTGTAGATGGTATCCATGTCCCATCATCCGTATTATAACTATTGAATACAGTAATAGCTGAAATGCTAGTACGAGGCTTTCTACAGGTTGTCAATTTGTGTAGCAAAAGACACATGGAAGAAGAAGATCAGAGCTTAATTTGGAGAAGACTTAGAAAAAGAAAGAACGAATATGTTGGAGACAAAGAAGATTAGAGCTAGTTTTGGGGGAAAACTTAGAGATTTTCTATCATTAACTACCATTCTCTATCATTAACTACCACTATCTTTTAGCATATGTGCAAAGATTCGGTAGTATTATTTTATTATTATTTTAAGTTGAGTAAATGTTAATTTAAGATGCATTTTGACCATAATTTTACTCTCCTTACTTGAATTCTTGCTTTAAAATGCCAGATTTCTCCGTTAGCCTCCTCCTCATTGGTTGAGTGCCACTCTCTCTCTAGAACTAAAAGGCCCAAAATTGAGTTCACATTTCTCCTAATGAGTATCCTTCTCGGCGAAGAGAGAGATGCTTAATGATGATGATGAATGACTATTCCTTTCTCCAATGCTGAGGTCCACTCTTAGGTAGTGATCTTAAGCTATGTAAACATCTTGAATTTAGTCTGTTTTTTTTATAATTAAATTAGGATTTTGAGTTTGACCAAACTAGTCCCTTTGCACCCTGAAATGGTGTCAAAATCATCCACTTGATGCTTGTTAGATTTTCCTGAAGATGCCCTTTTAAGGCTTCCCAAAGCTTGAAAGATCTTGAGTGGTTTGGAACTAAATTACACTTTTTGTATTCATTGTGCAGAGTGTAGGAAAATCACAAAAAATTGGCCATAATTTCCTCGCAATGCAGACCAAATCTCAATCATAATCTACTAGCATTTGCCCAATGTCCAATCACGATATAATGTCCCAAGTAATCACCACCAAAATCATACACTTGCCCATGCAACTTTTATGCTTTGATCATTACAAAGTGTCCATGGCATGCTCAATCAAGTAACATTTGGCTTCCATAGCCTCGGCATTCTTGCAATGTAGTCGAGTTGTGTGTCAAAGGAGCGCTTTATGCTTGCTGATCTCCCCGCCAAGCCTTCCCACCCTCATACCTAGTGCGAATCTAGGCACAAGTTCGGGCAAATTCTTCACATCCAATATACCTAATCCCCCTCCTTGTCGCGTTTCCAAAAGCACTCACGACGACAAGGAGATTTCATGCCATGCTCCCCCACGGTCTCTTCTCCAATGACCATGATACCCTCACAAGCATACTAGATGCTAGGAATTAAAGTGAGAGTACAAGTGAGGAGTATGTGGATGTAACAAAAAGAGAAGGTAGAAGCACTTACAATGTGTTTAGCATAACTGATGCTATTTTCATATTATCCATTACAATGAGCATGTACTCATGCTTTCCTTCAATCATCCAAAGTAGCTTCGATACACCAAATCACATCAAAACAACATCCAAATAGCATCCAACACCATGTGAATCACAAGGCATATTATTTGCAAGGATTAGCTTCAAGTAAAGGCTCCCAAGATCAATGCAATCATTGACTCATGTAGGCACATGCATGTGCTGCCAAGCTTTGTCTCTCATGGATAACACTTCATCCCTTTTCCATCACTCCATAGCCATCATTAATGAGCAAGATAGAAGCTTCAATGGATCAATGGCCACATAAGGTGTGATGCTTGCTTAATGCCAAGAAAAGGCACATGAAAAAGGTAAAATTTTTTCAAAAATTATAGCCCCATACTCATGCATCCCAGTCCACCTCAATGGTATATATATTGACCATGCAAAAGCCTCTAAATATCATGGGCAAAAATCATTGCATGTAGCATGCAAATGATTGAGGCAATGGTGTTACAAGAGCTTAAAGAGATCTTAAAAAAAGCGTAGCTTTAATCATCATAAGGCATACAATAAAGAAAATTCCAATCCTTAACATTTACATGTTTAGAAGAAGCCTTATTGTATGAAAAGTCAAAATAATAGTAGATGATGAACACAAGTGAGATGCTCAAGCAAAACCCTAAATTAATGCTACCCAATGGCTATGGATTGAAGCCCTATTCTCTCCAAGAACAAACATGAGGAGGAGTCAGAAGAGAAAAGCGTAAACATTTTGATTAAGAAAATTAATCATGATTAGCAATAAATTTTTTCCAAATTTGGTCATGCCATTCAAATTTTAGAGCGACTACCCTAAATTTTGGTCCATAGTGACCCATAGCCCCCAAAACTTAGAACAAATAAAAATTCAAGGAAATTTCCAGCATCCCACAATCATCATGCTCCATTTCTTGATCAAGAAATCAAGAAAATCAAGAAAGTCAAGAAAATTTCCAAGAAACACAAGAAAGATCAAGAAAATTTCCAAGAAACACAAGAAAGATCAAGAAAATCAAGAATTCCAAGAAACTCCCAAATTTCGAGCATCCCACAATCATCATGCTCCATTTCTTCATCAAGAAATCAAGAAATCAAGAAAATTTACAAGAAACTCAAGAAAGATCAAGAAAATCAAGAATTGTAAGAAACTCCTAAATTTTCTTAAATCTAAGATGGAAATAGATCAAAGGTAAGGCTCTGATATCATTGTAATGATGGGGAGAAAGAGAAAGAGAATGCACTCTTAATGGAGTACCACATGCACTCATGATGGAGTACCACACACTCAAGGGAGTACCACCATAGCCATGGAATCTTGGAGCTCCAAAAAGTATAGTTTGATTAGTCAAAATGATTAGATGTCACTAATTATAATTTGTTCACTTATATACTTGCTCATCTTTTCACACTTATTAATGTTGGGCCCCCATACTTGCCCGGCCATATCCATGCCTATGGGCTTCCCTTATGTTCAAAACTAAGCCCCCTTCATTACAAGGGGGGTGTTCTTCCTCAACCTCCTCGTCACTTGAAGAAATCGACTCTTCTTCTTCCTCTTCACTGTACTCACTTGAAGAGTTCTTATCTGAGCCAAAAAACCCTCTAGCACCTCACTGTAGGATCTCCCAAATATCTACAACCAAAAATAATGAAATTAATGATATGTTTCAAAACAAAGAGACAAAAGTTCAAAAGAGAATGAGAAAAGTTTAGTTCTTACCAAGCCTTGAGTTTGCATTGCATCGATCATCAAGTTTTTTGTGCTTAGAGGATTTATTTCATCCATCTCAAAGTCCAATAAAACAAGAACGACAAAGCGAGTGCAGTCATCGTGCTTCAATAGGAAAATATGTCCTATTTTTTCCTTTATGCGCTTATACTTTCTTGATGCGTCTAGCAAAAGAGTACTTGTTAGAATCACTTGAAGGTCCTTTGTGTTTTGTAACAATAAAAAAAGGGGTTGTTGAATCAATTAATTGCCTACACTCCCCATGACGCTCATTAGCTGAGTGTCCAAGTGTGCTTGTACTTGCTTTTGGCAGGAACTTTATCCCATATGTCTTTTGCTTGAAGGGTATTTGCCTCTCTCACAAGTGCTAGATCTTGCCTTTTTCCCTTTCTAACCTTTTGGCGATGCTCTTTGGTGTGCTGAGTCACTGGCTCACAAGGGAACTATTTAGTAGCAATAAGAAGCTCTCAAGACGAGAAGAACGAGATGGACTTTCATAAAAGCCTCGTTACTTCAAAACCCGTACTCCGTGGTGCGGGAACCACAACTAAGAAGACATCAGTGCACTAGAGAGTGCCCTCCTTGAGAGCTTGAATCGGGTTGAGGTTGCACAGAAGCTTGCCTTGAGGTTTTAGACTTCTTGCTTGCATGAAAAACTTGATATTGAGAAGCCATGACATGCAAAAAAAGAAACAACCATGGCTAAACGTTAATCATGGATTCTAGAATCCACCAGAGAGAACAAAAGGAGTGATCATGAAAATTAGAATCCAAAATAAGAAAAAACTTGAGATTGAGAAGCCATGACCTATAAAAAAAGTTACAACTATGGCTAAAAGTTAATCATGGATTTTAGAATCCACTAGAGAGGACAAGAGAAGTGATTGGCAAAACTAGAATAAAAAAATATTAGAAAGAGGAGTTGGATTCTAGAATCCTGCAAAGCCGGGTGGTTGATAGTGCACATAGGTTAGTGTAGGCAACTGGGTTTGGTAGTACAAAATCTGGGACCGTGACTGTAATAGAATCGAGGCAATGTATTTGGAGCAACTAATACTGTGGATGAAACCATTCTTTGCATCTCTCAAGCCCCATCCACAGCTAAGAACATCAATCAACTCAAAAGATTCAAAGATTAAAAAAAAAGCTTCAATATCGGCAGTCCTGTCTTGTCTACAGCCTGTGCATCAACGAGAGAAAACAAGTATGTTGTGTAACTTTGCCCCTGACCTCCCACCACCCATGTGCCCTACGTGATGGGTTAAGCATGGCAGCAATTTGCGTAGCCCCCCCCCAAAGCCGTAACCAAACACGCCCCCTGGCCGCACCTCGTGACTTGCTGCCACTCTCTTTGATGCCTACTTAGCCCTCCACCTTTGCCTTTAAGTACGTTGATTCCATGTCACCTTCGGGAACCCCCCCACCATTCTGATCCCTTGCCTCTTCCTCCCTTGCACAACCGCTGTCGGGATTCAAGCCACCTACTCTCCGCACAAGAGTGTTTGCCTTCACATCCATTGCGCAGCCCCGCTGCCAAGCTTCAAGCCGCCGCCTTCTCTACCCATCCATGAGTACACAACCGCCTTTGCCTTCTCTACCCATCCATAAATCCTTTGCCTCCCTTGCATAGCCGCCGCTTGCCAAGCTTCAAGCCGCCGCCTTCTCTACCCATCCATGAGTACACAGCCACCTTTGCCTTCTCTACCCATCCATAAATCCTTTGCCTCCCTTGCATAGCCGCCGCTTGCCTTGGCCTCTGCCTATGCCTCAGCCTCCTTTACACAGCCGCCTTTGCCTTCTCCACCCATCCATAAATCCTTTGCCTCCCTTGCATAGCCGCCGCTTGCCTTGGCCTCCGCCTCCGCCTCCGCCTCTGCCTCCTTTGCACATCTGCCTTTGTATACATTCTCCGCCATACCCTTCATCCGCCTTCTCCGCCATGCCTTCAGTTGCCTTCTCCGTCATACCCTACCTCGTGCAGCCGCCCTCCATTGTGCTTGCACGGCCTTGCACAACCGCCTTCTCTGCCATACCTAATCCATAGCTCCCATAGTGCTTGCACATGCAACAGTGCATGGCTTTGTAGCCAAGAAGAACAAGCTTGTGTGGGTGACGCTTGCACAATAACGAAGGAGAGAAGCACTAGCACAAGTACATCAAATCATAAAATCACTAAGCAAAATCGTTGTGAAGGTTGTAAAGCAAGATGGCTCACCTCCTCTGGTAGCATGCATGGAGCACTATAGGGAAAAAAGTGTATTCTCCAAAACAAAATCTTCAAAGCTTCAACATGGGCAAGACAGCTTCAACTGAGTTGTCTCTTCTCCTTCCTCACAAACCCTTATGTTTTTTGTGCTTTTTGGATTTTGGAATGCACTACTTCTATCAATTTGGATACTAGAATCCACTTCTTATGTCAAGTTGGATTCTAGAATCCACTCCTTCTGTCAAGTTGGATTCCAGAATCCGCTTCTTCAAGGAGGCTGGACTTTGGAATCCAATATTTCTCTTGAGTTGGATTCTGGAATCTAGATTTTCACAAAGTAAGAATTTGGAATCCACTACTTCTGTCAAATTGGATTCTAGAATCCATTTCTTGTGTCAAGATGGATTCTAGAATCCACTCCTTGTGTCAACTTGGATTCTAGAATCCACTCCTTGTGTCAAGTTAGACTCCATAATCCACTTTTTGTGTCAAGTTGGATTCTAGAATCCACTTCTTCAAGGAGGTTGGATTCTGGAATGCAATTTTTATCTTGAGTTGGATTCTAGAATCTAGAATTTCACAAAAAGTAGGATTCTAGAATCCACTTTGTCTCACAAGCTAAGTAGGATTACCAGAATTTACTCAAAGCAAAGATTTTAAAAAATAACTTACACTTCATGTTTTGTTTTTTACCAAATAATTAAGATTTTAACAAAATAATATATATTTTTCTCAAAACTTTGGATTTCATTTCACAACTAAAAATTTACAAGTTTGAATTTTTTACAGAAGTGCAAAAAGGATTCTTGAATCCACATGTTTTCCCACTTGAGATATGACCGTTATTTTTCACTTCAAAAATACATAAATAAAGAATTTAGAAAAGAGAGCATTTTTTTAGTTTTAAATTCCAAGCAACCAACATGATTTTTACAAATTTCAAAAAATTAAAATTTTTAGGTACAAAAATATTTTATTTTTTAATTTATAGTTGTAAATTATTTTATACTTTTTATTTGTTTTAGGATTTTGAGGCAATGTAACAACCAAAAATAAATAAGGTATTTGGTATAAGTAGTCTGAGAATTAAAAAAATCTTAGCAAATGTAGCCCAAGAAAGTTTTTCTTTAACATTGAGCACACATGAAACCCCTCAATAGTGTTTCCTAAAGCAATGGTTGGGAAACTTTATCACCTTCAATGGAGAAGTACTACCTAACTCAAACTTCACACATCTCCTTGACAATTTTACTAAAAGAGAGGTATACACTTTATATGTGGAGTCACAAAAAGAAACTCTAAACCCCACTCTCTCACTTCCCTCTTTCTTGAGAATATGGAGACAAGATTTCTCTCACATCAAAATTCCCAAGAAGAGCAAGATGGGTGTTTGCCAAATATGTGCGGAGTTGAAAGCAAAGCGAGACACAAAAAAGACTACAGAAGAAAAATGTAAGTTAAGTTTGAAGTTCTAGATCTTTTAAAGCGGTTGTGTTGGTTATTTTGAATTATTTTTTACATTGAAAAAATATTAACTCTTGAATCTCTTTTTTGCAGTGCCCATTCTACATGCCTTGAAGATCCACAGGGAGTAGCAAAGCACAGTGCGCCAAAAGTTAGCAAAGCGTAGGAAAAAATGTTTAGAGAAGAAGGTGAAATATTTAGGCCTTGTCATTGATGGCATAGATCAAAAGAAAACCATGTTGCCTCATTTTATGCGTCCTAAGAATCTCAAGGATCTTTATTAATTTTCCTAACATTCATAACGATCGTAATTTGACAATCACCATCATTCAAAACATCATTGAAGAATGGTACTACCGTTCTCTACTTACAAACTCGATAACACTAGCAGAGAAAACAGAAACCAATTTCTCCTTGGGTACTTAAATATGCTGGTACAAAAGAAGATATTCAAGAAAGTCAAGCTTGGTGAAAGATCCCTGTTCCCATCGCGCAACGAATTCTAGGGTGCTAGCAGTGGAAGTAGCACTTCTTACGTGGGGCAGGGTCCCTCACTCAGGGCCTCGCCCACGTATATCCAGACAAGAGACTAATCCCTCGATTCTTCCAAAACCGAACCTAGAAAAACTTTCCTCACTCGAAAAACACAGGCAATTCCTTTAGGATAGATTTACTCTAACGAAGTCAAAAGCCTTAACTAAGTGAACTAATCTGACCAAACCCATAAGTCTCATAGTCAGATCAAGGAAAAGATTGCACTTGGATCATAGAGACCAATGCTTTTTTCCTCATTTAGAGGCATAGTCGTTGATTCTCTTCCATAAAACAATTTTTATCTGGGATTTACTTCATTTATCGTACCATAACAGAATTTAGTCTCATTTTAGGGATCCATCAGTCTAGCCTAGTCCCATGGGTTAGCCAACAGCCCAGCCACTGTAGTGATGGGATCCAATTAGGAATTTGGTTAGGTTTTATCTCGGGTACCAGGGAAAAGAGTTCCCAGGCCCCCTAGCCGGATATTCATGCAAACTTAAAACTAGTCACACCACTTACACACCCAATATGAAATTGCCTTTTTCACATATTCAACTGTCTTTAAAACAATCATTTAATGAAACCATAGTGTCACTAATCATAATCCTCCAAAATATCCAGTTGAATCCTAATTTCCAATCATTTCTTCATTGGTGTACCTATGGCATCATTGGCAACCAAAACGCTCACCACCTGTCCACTCAGGGGCCTTTTCGATAGTTCCTAGCTCATAGTACTCGGCAATATATTCACTTATAAAAATCAAAATGGAATCTCTGTTGAAGATCAGCAAGATTAATCATCAGATCCATATAAACGAGCCATGGACTCATCCATTGAGGACCAGCAAGGTCAATCAACCATATCCATGACAACTCTTACTCCTTGTTCCAATATCTTCCCTGACACACGTGTGGGTATCTTCGGTGACCCAAAGCCCGAGCACCGTATGGTCAGCACCCTCTAGGATCCTTCGGAGGTCACCTAGAGCTTCACTCATAGGCCGCTTCCTTGGTCCCTTATCCACCGCACACCGGAAGCTTACCATTTAAATCAAACCGAGGCTGGTCAAGACCTCGGTCGTCGACGACCTTGCTACGCGAGACGTCCTCCGTTGACTCTCCGTCAGCTATTGCAACTTTATCAGTTAGGTCTCCACGACCTCATTCACAACACGATCAAAATGCTTCCCTAGCATTCTTGACATAAAATAGTCATTTAAAAACAAGTCATAAATACAGTTTCTATAGCGAACTCTCGTCTTTCCACATCAATCCACATCCATTTCATATATATTCCCATTCTCATTCAATCACATCCATTTCATATGTATTCCCATTCTCATCCAATCACATCCATTTCATATGTATTCCCATTCTCATCTAATCACGTCATTTTCCATCTCATCCAATCACATCATTTTCCATCTCATCACTTCTTTCCTCATTTATCCTCATCAGATCTTATCCACTCGCATCTACCCATATCCACATCTCATCACATCACATTCATTCACATCTCATCCATTCATATCTACCCCGATCCACATCACCTCACATCATTTTTCATCTCATCACTTCTTTCCTCATTTATCCTCATCAGATCTCATCCACTCGCATCTATCCATATCCACATCTCATCACATCACATTCATTCACATCTCATCCATTCATATCTACCCCGATCCACATCACCTCACATCACATCCATTTCACCTCACATCTCATTCATTCAAATCTATCCCGATTCACATCACATATCATCCATTCACATCTATCCCAATTTAAATCACATCCATTTCACATCACATTCATTCATATCCATCTCATTCATTCTCATCACCATCTCATCACATACATTCTATCCACATTACATCACATCACATCTATCCACAACATATCTCATTCATCCCATCCACATTACATCACATCCACATCATGTCTCATTCATACACATCTCATCTCATTCATCCACATCCATCCAATCATTCACATGTACGACTACCCACATCTATCCATTCATTCATATCTATCACTTCACATCCACATATATTCATGTCACATCACATTCTTTCACATACACATCCCACATCCATTCTTTCACATACATCCACATCCATTCTTTCACATACACATCCACATCCATCCTTCACATACACATCCACATCCATTCTTTCACATACATCCACATAGATCTCCAGAATTTTCTTTTTACAATCGGGGTGAATATAAAACGATAGAAATTTCTCTCTTCGAGTATTTATTTATTCATTTATCAGATACTCATAGAATTTAAACATAGAATTTAAGAGAATTCTAATTTTGATATAAAAATTCTTTATGCATAAAAAATCAACTTCAACGGGAATAACACTTTTATAAAAATCCTTTTATGCATCTATTTATGCATAAAATCAAATTTAATAAAATAACACTTTTACAAAAAGAATTTCGTTACGCATCTTTCTATGCATAAAAATCAATTTTAATGAGAATAACACTTTTGGAATAAAAATAAATCCTTTATGCATCGTTCTATGCATAAAAATCAATTCTAATGAGAATAACACTTTTGGAATAAAAATAAATCCTTTATGCATAAAAATCAATTTTAATGAGAATAATACTTTTGGAATAAAAATAATTCCTTTATGCATCTTTCTATGCATAAAAATCAATTTTAATGGGAATAACACTTTTGAAATAAAAATAATTCCTTTATGCATCTTTCTATGCATAAAAATCAGATTTAATGAGAATAAAACTTTTGGAATAAAAATAATTCCTTTATGCATCTTTCTATGCATGAAAATCAAATTTAATGAGAATAACACTTTTGAATAAAAATAATTCCTTAATGCATCTTTCTATGCATAAAAATCAGATTTAATGAGAATAACACTTTTGAAATAAAAATAATTCCTTTATGCATCTTTCTATGCATAAAAATCAATTTTAATGAGAATAACACTTTTGAAATAAAAAATAATTCCTTTATGCATCTTTCTATGCATAAAAATCAATTTTAATAATTAATATCAGTGATATCCATGCATATTCATAGGTGAATATGTACATGGAGTGATTAGAATATTTCTTTTAGGTGAAAAAATGGTGGGAATTACTCTTTTAGAAAACATAAAAACTAACTTTCTTTTCCACTAAATTCTGGAAAATTTTTCCATAACCTCCTTTGTATGGCTGACCATTTCTCATTTTTATCATTCTATTTTAACTTAAGTTAATCCAAATTAGATTCATAGAACTCTAATCTACACAATTTTCTAAAATTCAAGAGAGTAAACAATAAGAAGAGTTTAATTAATCCATTAGTTAATCTTTCTAGGATTAAGAAAGGCTGGAATGTAAAGAAGAGAAGGGGGTGGCCTTTTCTCAAGGCATAGCATTTGAATTTAATTCAATTAATTGCAAAACCTAAAAATTAAGAAAACCATAGATTCTTCATTAAAGAAGTAAGAAAATTAGCTTACATGGAGCTTGTTAGCTCTCCTTTGGCTTGAGGGATTGAGGATTCTACTCTTATTTGAAGCAAGAGTGGTCACCAATTCACTTTGGAGAGGATTAGGCCAAAAACAATTGAATTATTAAAAAATTCAATGTAGATGGCTCATGACAAGAGCAGAGTAACAATGCATAAACACCATTAAGCTTTTACAAAGGGGGAGACTTCTATTTATAGGAAAAAGTGAGCCTCTAACCAAGCAAATTGATTCTAGAATTTTCCAGCTCAGTTTGGTCAATTTTTGACCATTTTTGGGTCAGTTCAGCTTACTTTTTGAATCTAGTTTTGAAATAGGAGAGAGGAGAGATGAAATATCTTATTTTATTGATTTAAAATTGGGGATAATGATGAGAAAAAGGCGCCTACTTCATGAGGGGAAATCCCCACATTGAGGTGTCAAAATTTAATTTTTTAATTCTTTTCTTTGGTCCTTAGTCCACTCTTCATCTTATGTAAGCATTTACTCATTTTTAGGGGGTTTTTCTTTTATTCTTCAATTTATCTCCTCCCTAAATTTGGATTAATCTTATTGGTCCATAGGAACCATAATCCAAAAATTTTTGAAAATCTGGACCCTTAGGCTAAGGTCCTTTTTACCTATTTTCAATTAATTCCAATTGCACATTGGAAAGTTCTTTTTGATTTTCTGTTTCAGGGGAAGTTATTTTAGACACTAGGAGGATTTTTATATCCAAAAATATCTCAATTTTGAATTACCTCTCTCTAAATATTTTCTCTCTCTAGGCCAAAACAGGGTAAAACAGGATCTTTCTTTTATTTCAGAGAGGGGAATAATTATAAGATCAGAAGGGAAGATTCTTACACCTGCACACCTCAAAAGCTGGAGAGAGGAATCTTACATCCTACCCCACTTAAAAAACGCAAGATATCCTCATCTTGCAATTGGAGGATAACTCTTTCCCTCAAGATCCAACTGATTCTGGGGTTCCTTATAGTCTGGTAAACCCAACAGACCTAGGATAAAGATCACTTATATAGAACTCATCATTAGATAACAATTCTTTCAGATCATATCATTCATATCTTTAACACAATAATGGTCCATTAGATCGAAATTTTCATCTGAACAATCCTCCATGGGAATTTCAATTATATAGATTTTTAATTTGACATCCCTTAACTTGATCCACTGGGTCAAGTGTTAACAGTAGCAATCTATCAACATAATCCACTAATCTCATAGTAATTTGTTGAAGTCATTATGGTCATTCGAGTTATTACGAACATCATCACAGGGACTCATCCCATTCATCCATCATTGTGGTTTTGCTCAGCTTTTCGCTTTTCAACCAAAACTCAGGAATTATCATTTTTCAATCAGAATCCAAATCAACTCATCAGTTTTCAACCAGAGTTTTTAAAATCATATCAACCACATTCGAAGTCATCATCTGGATAGCATTTTTGCTTATAATTTCAAGGTCTTAGATTTACTCGTATATACTGCCAGTAAAGAACTGCAGTTATACCCTCGGTATATATGGGTAGTCACGTTCCTTGGAATTATAAGTTAAATATCATCATGTCTAGGCCTCAAGCAAGTCAGGGATTCCATGCAATTGCGGTACTTCCATCTGAAGACCAAATTACTAATTTATGAATTTCATTCTGAATATCAATTTGTATGAATTTCATCACACATTTCTAACTTTTTACTGTTACTTCATAAATTTTTGACATTTTTGGCTTCTCGGTTGATCCACTTTAGCCAATTTGCTCTGATACCAGCTGAAATATCTGTCCCCACCGTGCAACGAATTCTGGGATGCTAGTAGCGGAAGTAGCACTTCTTGCGCGGGGCAGGGTCCCTCACTCGGGGCCTCGCCCACGTATATCCAGACAAGAGACTAATCCCTCGGTTCTTCCAAAACTGAACCCGGAAAAACTTCCCTCACTCGAAAAACACGGGTGATTTCTCTAGGATAGATTTACTCTAACGAAGTCAAAAGCCTTAACTAACTGAACTGATATGATCGAACCCGTAAGTCCCATAGTCAGATCAAGGAAAAGATTGCACTTGGATCATAGAGACTAATTCTTTTTCCCTCATTTAGAGGCCCAACCGTTGATTCTTTTCCATAGAACAATTTTTATCCGAGATTTACTTCATCTATCGTACCATAACAGAATTTAGTCTCATTTTAGGGATCCATCAGTCCAGCCTACTAACCCCATCCAGTCCCATGGGTTAGCCAACCATTGTAGTGATGGGATCCAATTAGGAATTTGGTTAGGTTTTGTCCCGGGTACCAGGGAAAAGAGTTCCCTGGCCCCCTAGCCGGATATTCATGCAAACTTAAAACTAGTCACACCACTTACACACCCAATATGAAATTGCCTTTTTCACAGATTCAACTATCTTTAAAACAATCATTTAATGAAACCATAGTGTCACTGATCATAATCCTCCAAAATATCTCATTGAATCCTAATTTCTAATCATTTCTTCATCGGTGTACCTATGGCATCATTGGCAACCAGAACGCTCACCACCTGTCCACTCACAGGCCTTTTCGATAGTTCCTAACTCATAGTACTCGGCAATATATTCACTTATAAAAATCAAAATGGAATCTCCATTGAAGATCAACAAGATCAACCAACAGATCCATATAAAAGAGCCATGGACTCATCCATTGAGGACCAGCAAGGTCAATCAACCACATCCATGCCCGAATTCAGAAAGCAACTCTTACTCCTTGTTCCAATATCTTTCCCGACGTACGTGTGGGTATCTTCCGCGACACAGAGCCCGAGCACCGTATGGCAAGCACCCTCTAGGATCCTTCGCAAGTCACCTAGCGCTTCACTCATAGGCCGCTTCCTTGGTCCCTCATCCACCGTACCGGAAGCTCACCATTTAAATCGAACCGAGGCTTGTCAAGACCTTGCTACGCGAGATGTCCTCCGTTGACTCTCCGTCAGCTATTGCAACTTTATCAATTAGGTCTCCACGACCTCATTCACAACACGGTCAAAATGCTTCCCCGACATTCTTGACATAAAACACTCATTTAAAAATAGATCATAAATACAGCTTCTATAACGAACTCTCCTCTTTCCACATTGTTCCACATCAATCCACATTATTTAATCCACATCCATTTCATATGTATTCCCATTCTCATCCAATCACATCATTTTTCATCTCATCACTTCTTTTCTCATTTATCCTCATCAGATCTCATCCACTCGCATCTACCCATATCCACATCTCATCACATCACATTCATTCACATCTCATCCATTCATATCTACCCCGATCCACATCACCCATCACATCCATTTCACCTCACATCTCATTCATTCACATCTATCCCGATTCACATCACATTCATTCACATCACATATCATCCATTCACATCTATCCCAATTTACATCACATGCATTTCACATCACATTCATTCATATCCATCTCATTCATTCTCATCACCATCTCATCACATACATTATATCCACATTACATCACATACATTTTATCCACATTACATCTATCCACATCATATCTCAATCATCCCATCCACATTACACATCCACATTATGTCTCATTCATACACATCTCATCTGATTCATCCACATCCATCCAATCGTTCACATGTACGACTACCCACATCTATCCATTCATTCATATTTATCACTTTACATCCACATATATTCATTTCACATCACATTCTTTCATATGCACATCCACATCCATTCTTTCACATACATCCACATCCATTCATCACATACATCCACATCCATTCTTTGACATACCCATCCACATCCATCCTTCACATACATCCACATCCATTCATGACATACACATACACACCCACATCCATTCTTCACATATACATCCAGATCCATTCTTCACATACACATACACATCCATTCTTCACATACACATCCACATCCATTCTTCACATACACATCCACATCCATTCTTCAAATATCATCCACTCACAACCCATATCATTCATTTACATCCTGATTAACATGACATCTCATCACATCTATTCACATCACATCTCATCACATCTATTCTAGCGTAAGACGGTCCTGATTCACATGACATCTCATCACATCTATTCACATCACATCCATTCTAGCGTAAGACGCTCCTTTAAGAAAACAAGGTTTCTAAGCAAGTTTTCAGTTTGATTTTCGTTTGAATACAAGGAGTATTTCTTGAATCAGTATCCCCAAAACTCCTTGATCGAAATTCTGAATTTCATACCAGAATTGCTCGAATCCTATAACCTTGATCCACAGATCAATTCAAAGAGTCTCAAACTTAGTTTCAGATTTGACAGAGTTTTGAGTGTATTTTTCTAAACTAGTCACACCTTCTTTCCTCGAAACTAACAAAAGAGTTGGGTCTTGGTCATAGTCTTATTCAAGGTTCGAGTCGGATAAGATTTTTCCTGAACTATCTTTCTCTAAAAGGTCTGATAATTCAGTTACTATTTTACTGAATTTCTTTCTTTGAATATTCACTTAATTGATTTCTAAATTAATTACGAATTCCAACGAGGAATAAATTAATCATTTATCTGAATATTTCGATCTCGATAGATCTCGCGAATTTTCTTTTTACAATCCGGGTGAATATAAAACGATAGAAATTTCTCTCTTAGAGTATTTAATTATTCATTTATCAGATACTCAGAATTTAAACATAGAATATAAGAAAATTCTAATTTTGATATAAAAATTCTTTATGCATCTATTTATGCATAAAAATCAACTTCAATGGGAATAACACTTTTATTAAAAAAATCTTTTTATGCATCTTTTTATGCATAAAATCAAATTTAATAAGAATAACGCTTTTAAAATAAAAATAATTTCTTTATGCATCTTTCTATGCATAAAAATCAATTTTAATGAGAATAACACTTTTGAAATAAAAATAAATCCTTTATGCATCTTTCTATGCATAAAAATCAATTTTAATGAGAATAACACTTTTGAAATAAAATAATTCCTTTATGCATCTTTCTATTCAAAAAAATCAATTTTAATGAGAATAACACTTTTGAAATAAAAATAATTCCTTTATGCATCTTTCTATGCATAAAAATCAGTTTTCATGAGAATAACACTTTTGAAATAAAAATAAATCCTTTATGCATCTTTCTATGCATGAAAATCAAATTTAATGAGAATAACACTTTTGAAATAAAAATAATTCCTTTATGCATCTTTCTATGCATGAAAATCAAATTTAATGAGAATAACACTTTTGAAATAAAAATAATTCCTTTATGCATCTTTCTATGCATGAAAATCAAATTTAATGAGAATAACACTTTTGAAATAAAAATAATTCCTTTATGCATCTTTCTATGCATGAAAATCAAATTTAATGAGAATAACACTTTTGAAATAAAAATAATTCCTTTATGCATCTTTCCATGCATGAAAATCAAATTTAATGAGAATAACACTTTTGAAATAAAAATAATTCCTTTATGCATCTTTCCATGCATGAAAATCAAATTTAATGAGAATAACACTTTTGAAATAAAAATAATTCCTTTATGCATCTTTCCATGCATGAAACTCAAATTTAATGAGAATAACACGTTTGAAATAAAAACAATTCCTTTATGCATCTTTCTATGCATGAAAATCAATTTCAATGAGAATAACACTTTTGTAATAAAAATGATTCCTTTATGCATCTTTCTATGCATAAAAATCAATTTTAATAATTAATATCAGTGATATCCATGCATATTCATAAATGAATATATACATGGAGTAATTAGAATATTTCTTTTAGGTGCAAAAATGGTGCGAATTACTCTTTTAGAAAACCTAAAAACAAACTTTCTTTTCCACTGAATTCTGAAAAATTTTTCCATAACCTCCTTTGTATGACCGTAGTTTTGAAATGGGAGAGAGGAGAGATGAAATATCTAGTTTTATTGATTTAAAATTGGGGGTAATGATGAGAAAAAGGTGCCTACTTCATGAGGGGAGATCCCCACACTGAGGTGTCAAAATTCAGTTTTTTAATACTTTTCTTTGGTCCTTAGTCCACTCTTCATCTTATGTGAGCATTTACTCATGTTTTGGGGGTTTTTCTTTTATTCTTCAATTTATCTCCTCCCTACATTTGGATTAATCTTACTGGTCCATAGAAACCATAATCCAAAAATTTCTAAAAATCTAGACCCTTAGGCTAAGGTCTTTTTTACGTATTTTCAATTAATTCCAATTGCACATTGGAAAGTTCTTTTTGAATTTCTATTTCAGGGGAAATCATTTGACACTAGGAGGATTTTTATATCCAAAAATATCTCAATTTTGAATTACCTCCCTCTAGATATTTTCTCTCTCTAGGCCAAAACAAGATAAAATAGGATCTTTCTTTTATTTCAGAGAGGGGAATAATTATGAGATCAGAAGGGGGGTTCTTACACCTGCACACCTCAAAAGCTAGAGGGAAAGAATCTTACATGGGTTTTTGTTGGTGGGACACACACATGACTAGATTGACCAGATGTTTAGTAGGTTCTCAATCAAAATGGCAAAGAAAATTACAGTCAACCTTCCACAGATTTGCACCTTGTTAGAGGATGCATATGTTCTCAAGCCCTCCATCAGAATCATGGAAGAAACAAATGATTTTAGATGCTTTGCAACCGAGGCCGCTAACATGCCATCATTTGCACAACTCAATGATCATATTTTTTAGCATCAATTTAGAATCAAGCAAGGGAAGGAACATACTCTCATGTGGTCCAAAAAATACTCAAACTCTGACGATTGGTTGCCAGTAGAGAGTTTGAAGTTCTTACTATTTGTTCCTTGTCATGAAATTAAACAAGCAAAGTACATGATGATCTCTACAACAAGCGAGACACAAAAAGATGAGAAAGAATATCTCTCTGATGATTTTCTGCAATGCTTGAACGAGATCAAGGAGACAATATATGCTACACATGTATATTTTCTCTGGCATAGTGGGAGAGTTTTTTTGCAAAGCAGGAGAAGCTGGTTGAAGAGTTTAGGGATGATACATTTCAGTTGCTGCAACATGCATTTGTGTGGCACGAAAGTGGCCTTAGTGAAATGAGTGACAATGATGTAGCTGCTGGTGTCATGGGTATGCCAATATCAGCAGAGTTATTATCTCCAGTTCATGGAGAAATAAGGGAAATGTATGTTGGTCCCAACAGGAAGAGCAGAAAGCATCGACAACAAGAGAAAGAAATGTGGGAAGGAAATGTAAATGAGCTAAGTGAGGGCACAATGATCGCGGTTCTTGCTACCAACGATGAGAACGATAATCCATTTTGGCTTGCAAAAGTCACAGAGGTTTTCAAAGAGCATGACGTATTGAATGCTGTGGAACGAGAACACCGAAACTTAATTACACGATAGTTATGACCCTATTTCACATGGGTTTGCGCTATCACGAGTTAAACCATTTCACGGGTCTGCACTTTCATGGGTCGGCCCATTTCACGGGTTTGCATTTTCACGGCCCAACCATTTCACGACTCAATCATTTCATGGATTTGCATTTTCACGGCCCAATCATTTCATGACCCAACCATTTCATAGCCCAACCAGTTCATGGGTCTGCGTTTTCATGGCCCAACCATTTCACAACTCAACCATTTCACGACCTACCGATTTCACAGCCCAATCATTTCACGACCCAACCATTTCATAGCCCACCATTTCACGGCCTATCGGTGTCACGGGTCTACATTTTCATGGCCCAACCATTTCACGACCCACCATTTCACGGCCCAACCATTTCACAACCCACCATTTCACAGGTTTGCACTTTCATGGGTCTGCATTTCATGACCTAAGCATTTCATGGCCCAACCATTTCACGAGTCTGCACTTTCACGGGTCAACCCTCTTCGCACCCGTCTGATTCATGCCATATGCTGACTACTAACATACAATTACTTCTATACTAACAAACTCTAACCTATTCCCCATCAAAAAATATATATATAAACATATGTATATTAAAAAACAAAGAAAAAAAGAAAAAAGAAAAAGAAAAAGAAAAATAAAAATAAAAGAGGGTATCAAGCCCCACCAGTCATGAGACTAATCCCTTGTGACTGTATAGATGTGAGCCTCAGAGTCCGAAGCACACGAAACCCCAGCTGCTGCAACACAAGCTACAAGTTCTACGGGATCCTTCACCAGCCCCGGAGAAAAAGGACAATATATAAACCAAAACTAAATTTCTTGGGTCCCTATCCATTCACATCACATCTCATCCATTCACATCTATTTACATCACGTCACATTCACATCACATCACATCACATCCAATCCAATCTACCCAGATCCACATCACATCACATCCATTCTCATTACATCTCATCCATTCACATCTATCCCGATTCACATCACATCACATCCATTCACATCACATCTCATCCATTCACATCTATCCCGATTCACATCACATCTCATCTCATCTATTCACATCTATCCCGATTCACATTACATCACATCACATCCGTTCACATCACATCTCATCCATTCACATCTATCTCGATTCACATTACATCACATCACATCCATTCACATCTCATCTTCATTCACATCCACATCCACATCCATTTACATCACCTCACATCCACATCCACATCCATTTACATCACCCACATCCCATCCACATTCATTTACATCACACCACATCTTATTCACATTTATTCACATCTATTCACATTTAGTAACATTTTCTACTTTCGATACCGATAGGACTTTTTCTAAATTTCTGCCAATTGCTTGGCCTAGTTAAAGGTAGTTTTTCTCAATGGATATTTTCATATACTTTCTCAAATTTTTCAAGTGAATTATATTCAATATTCTTCTTTTGAGTAAAAGATTCATGGGATTTACAAAAATCAATTCTACCCATATTTCCCAATAATGCTCAAAATTTCACTTTTGATAAATACTTATAATTTGAATTATGCTAAAAATTCCTCTTTTTTCCATTTAATTTCTTGGATCTCAAATATCATGGGAATTCCTCTTTTTATATTTAAATGATTGAATTCCAAATGTCATGAGAATTCCTCTTTTATCATAAAATAAATTTATCTTAAATTTCTCTTTTCTTTAATAAAATATCCATTATTTCAATTTTACCAAGAATTCCACTTTTACCATTTAAATGATTAAATTCCAAATGTCATGGGAATTTCTCTTTTATCATTTAAATTTTCTCATGCATAAATTAAATTTATCTAAAATTTCTCTTTAAATTTAAATAAAAATATCCATTAATTTAAATATGCCAAGAATTCCACTTTTACTATTTAAATGATTGAATTCCAAATGTCATGGGAATTCCTCTTTTATCATTTAAATTTTCTCGTGCATAAAATAAATTTATCTAAAATTTCTCTTTAAATAAAATATTCATTATTTTAATATACCAAAATTTCTCTTTTTCCATTTAATTACATGGATCTCCATTATCATGGAAATTCCTCTTTTTGCATAAAAATAAAATTACCTCTTTTCTTAATTATTTATTTATGCATAAACACTAAAAATTAGTTTTCCATGAATGTGATGAAAATCATTCTTTTTGCATAGGATGACCAATCCTAGAATATGGTAGGAAGTCGTCTTTTCACATTATGTACAAAAATGAATTATGTTTTAATTTCTTAAAAATTTTGCCATAGCTTCGCTGCTATTACTAATAATTTTTAATATTTTTAAAAAGAATAAAACTTTATAATACAATTATGATAGAATAACTATCATTGGACCTAAATCCAATTTATGGAATTAAATCATAAGTTTACTATAATTTTATTAGCATAAAAGCATAAAAAGCCATTTTCATAACCTCTAGCTTAACTAGCATAGAGTTTGATTTTTGAATTGAGAATTTATCAATGAGAAGGATCCATTTGAATAAGAATTAGTCATAGGAATGACTATTCTTTTGGGGAGAGAGAGATACATATAACAAGCATCCTAATTAAGCATAAAAACTAAATTTTTGTGATTAATCATTAGAATTCTTATAGAGAGCTTAATTTGCATTGGAAAATAATTCATTTGAAACTTCTCAAGCTTGAGAGGGGTTGAGAAGTGAAAACATTGAGAATATTAAAGAAACCATGAAATTACATCTTACCTCTTGATTTTACTTACTTCTTTATCTTAGAAGGAAGCCCCCAACCAATCAATTGGTTTAGTATGTTGAGAAGAAACCTCCAAGGATTGTTGAAGAGAGAGAGAAGCTCCAATCTCTCCAAAAGTAGAGGATTTTTAAGGGATAATAGAAAATATCATTATTTTAATGTAATACTGGCATGGTATAGCTCAAAGATGAGAATACAAACGAATAAGGGTCTATTTATAGGTGAGGAAGGCCACTAACTAAGTCCAACTAAGTTCTAGAATTTTCCAGCTTCAGTTTGGCTGAATTTGGACAAGATTTGCTTCAGTTTGGCTCCCTTTTTTATTTGGTTTAATCCAGGAGAGATAAAAATATCATAATTTTTTTGAATTAAAAACTCATTCACATGTGTGAATTAGGCGCCTACCTCAAAGGTCTCCCCCTCCTTACCAAGCTGTCAAAAATTCATCATTTCTCCAAAATATCTAATTTTTTTAGTAATATCTCTTAATTTTTAACTAATAAACCTTGTACTCAGTCAACTCTTCATCTTATGTGAGCATTTACTCATTTTGGTTATTTATTCTTTGGATTTATCTCATTCCAACACTTGGATTAATCCTACTGGCCCATAGGAACCTTAATTGGATCATAATCTAGAAATTTCTGAAAATCTAGACCCTTAGGCTAAGGTCCCTTATATCATTTTTAATTGATTCCTAATGCACGTTGGAAAGTTCATTAATGAACTTCTGTTTCAGGGGAAACTATTTTAGACACTAGGAGGATTTTTATATCCAAAGATATCTCAATTTTGGATTATCTCTCTCTAAATATTTTCTCTCTCTAGGCTAAAACAGGATAAAACAAGATCTTTCTTCTATTTCAGAGAGGGGAATAATTACAAGAACGGAAGGGAAGGTTCTTACACCTTTACACCTCAAAACATGGAGGGAGGAATCTTACATCCTACCCCACTTAAAAAACGCGAGATGTCCTCACAGGTGGAGTATAATCTCTTTCATCTTCTTCTTTTTCAATCACTTCTAGCGTTACTGCCTTGGAAGTGGATGGCCGATTGAGAAACATCTCTCTTTGACTTCCCCTATTCTGAGGCAGAGGTCTTGCATTACTTTGGATTGAAACTCAAGGTTGGTTAGAGGGTCTACCTCTAGGATTTCCTTGATTTTGGCGAAAAGGAACCTGATTACTCTGGAAGGAAGGAGCTGGAGTCTAGAATCTTGATCCTTGATTTCCCCGCCCCGAAAACCTTGATCCAAAAGGAGTTGGGCAATCCATACTGCGATGTCCGAATCCTTGACAGTTATAGCATTTCACTTCCTTGTTCAAGGGTGGAACTTCTAAAGTTGAATTCAAGGGGATTGAGTTTCGGGAAAAGGACCTTTCTTCCATTCTGGAACTTTCCATATCTTGAGCTTGACCCTGTTGTCTCTTAGGCAGTGGAAGGTTGGAATCACCTTCTTGAGCTAGAAATCTTTTGAAAGATGATGGTACTGGCTTCGGCGGGACCTTGACATCAAAGGCCTTGGCGAAATCCTTCGCCATCCGTACTACTTCGGCCATGGAAACTGGCTTGGCATTCTTCACTAGGATATTCAAAGGTTTGTTCAATCTCTGAATGAACCTGGCCATCAGTTGTTCTTCATCCAACGGTGGGCGAGTACTTGAGGAGGAGAGCGAACGCTTGGTGATACACTTCAATAGTTATGCTCCCCTGGGTTAACTCTAAGAATTCGTTCATCTTGGTTTCCATAAAGCCGAGAGGACAGAATCTCTTCCTTAGTAAATTTTGAGATTATTCCATGTATGGGTGTTTTGATCTAGACGGTTTGACTCGCAGTGGTTTCTCCATGCCACTCTAACTGTTTCTACTATCTTCAGTCTTGTAAGAGCCATTTTACTCTTCTCATTGTACCCGGTGACATCGAAATATTCTTCCATTACTTCAATCCACTTCTCCACAGCCTCGCCCAAGTTTTCCCCTTCACCCTTCAAAGGTCCAGGCTGCGATCTATGAAGAGCTTTACAAACATCCAAGTCGAGCTCTTCCTCATCAAGTTGGGGGTTATCATTCCTACCACGACAACCTTGATCCATGATCCTATCAATACGAAAATTCTTGTTAAGTCCCTTTATTTATAATTCAAATCCGACTTTAGATCCAACTGATTCTGGGGTTCTTTAGATTGGTCATCCCCCCATAGAATCATGGGATAAAGATCCCTTCTAACAGAAGAACATACAGAACTCACTATTAGATAATAATTCATTCATATTCTTAACATAGTAATGGTCCATATCAGACCGAAAATTCCATCTGAACATTCCTCCACGGGAATTTCAGTTATGCAGGTTTTCAATTTGTCATCCCTTAATTAGATCCATTGGGTCAAGGGTTAACAACAACAATCTGTCAGCACAATCCACTAATCTTATAGTGATTTGCTGAAGTCATAATCATCATTCCAATTGCCAATATCATCACTGGGACTTGTCCCATTCATCCTCATTGTGGCTTTGTTCAACTTATCTTCTTTCAACTAGAATTTGAGAATCATTATCTTTCAATCAGAATCCAAATAAACTCATCAATTCTCAACCACAATTCTAAAATCATATCAACTAGCATTCGAATTCATCCTCTCGATAGCATTTTTGCTTATAACTTCAAGGTCTTAGATTTACTCGTATATATTGTCAATAAAGAGCTGCAGATATACCCACGGTATATACGGGTAGTCACGGTCCTTGGAGTTATAAGGTAAATACCATCATATCTAGGCCTCAAGCAAGTCAGGGATTCCATACAATTGCGGTACTTCCATCTGAAGACCTAATTACCAATTTATGAATTTTTATTTTGAATATCAATTTGTATGAATTTTATCACACAATTACAATCTTTTACTGGTACTTCATAAATTTTTGACATTTCTTGCTTCTTCTCGGTTGATCCACTTTAGCCAATTCGCTCTGATACCAGTTGAAAGATCCTTGCCCCCTCCGCGCAACAAATTCTGGGGGTGCTAGCAGTGGAAGTAGCACTTCTTACGCAGGGCAGAGCCTCACACTCGGGGCCTCACACTCGGGGCCTCGCCACAAATATCCAAAACAAGAGACTAATCCCTCGGTTCTTCCAAAATCGGAACCCAAAAAAACTTCCCTCGCCCAGCAGACAGGCGATTCCTCCAGGATATTTTTATTCTAACATAGTCAAGAGCCTTAACTAACCCAACTGATCTGACCAAAGCCGTAAGTCACATGGTCAGATCAAGGAAGAGACTTGCACTTGGATCATAGAGACCAACATTTTTTTTCTCATCGAGAGGCACAACCATTGATTCTTTTCCATATAGAACAAAGACTATCTGGGGTTTACTTCATCTATTGTACCATAACAGAATTGAGTCTCATTTTAGGGATCCATCAGTCTAGCCTAACCCCATCCAGCAGTTCGATGGGTTAGCCAACCGCCCAACCACTGTAGTGATAAGATCCATTTAGAAATTTGGTTATGTTTTGTCCTGGGTACTAGGGAAAAGAGTTCCTAGGCCCCCTAGCCGGCGCTTCATGCAAACTTCAAGATAGTCACACCACTTACACACCCAATATGAAATTGTCTATTTCACAGATTCAATTGTCTTTAAAATAATCTTTTAATGAAACCATAATATCACTGATCATAATCCTCCAAAATATCCAGTTGAATTCTAATTTCCAATCATTCTTTTATCGGTGTATCTATGGCATCATTGGCAACTAGAATGCTCACCACCTATTCGCTCAAGGGCCTTTTCAATAGTTCCTATCTCATAGTACCTGGAAATATATTCACTTATAAAAATCCAGATGGACTCTCCGTTGAAGATCAGCAAGATCAACCAGCAGATCCATATAAAAGAGCCATGGACTCATCCGTTGATGATGACCAGCAAGGTCAATCAACCAGATCCATGATCGAGTTCAGAAAACAACTCTAACACCTTGTTCCATTTTCTTCCTCAACACACGCGTGGGTTTCTTCGGCGACCTAGAGCCCGAGTACCGTATGGTCAACACCCTTTAGGATCCTATCGAATCGAGGCTGGTCAAGACCTCGACCGACCTTGCTACGTGAGACGTCCTCCATTGACTCTCCGTCAGCTGTTGCAAATTTATCACTTAGGTCTCCACCACGACCTCATTCACAAGAAAGTAAAAATGCTTCTCGAGAATTCTTGACATAAAACAGTCATTTAAAAATAGGTCATAAATACAGTTTCTAACGAACTCTCAAGACCTCGACCGACCTTGCTACGTGAGACGTCCTCCATTGACTCTCCGTCAGCTGTTGCAAATTTATCACTTAGGTCTCCACCACGACCTCATTCACAAGAAAGTAAAAATGCTTCTCGAGAATTCTTGACATAAAACAGTCATTTAAAAATAGGTCATAAATACAGTTTCTAACGAACTCTCATCTTTCCACATTGTTTCACATAATTTCTTGTTATTCCACATTCTTCTTCATTAATTTACTTTTCTTAATCCACATCCAATCATATGTATTCCTATCGTCCTTCATCCATTCTCATCCAATCACATCATATTACATCTCATCCATTCACATCTACCCATATCCACATCACATCACATCTCATCCATTCACATCTACCCCGATCCACATCACATCACATCACATCCATTCTCATCCATTCACATTTATCCCGATTCACTTCACATCACATCTCATCCATTCACATCATATCCATTCACATCTCATCTCATCAATTCACATCTATCCCGATTCACATCACATCACATCCATTCACATCTACCTTGATCCACATCATATCACATCAATTCTCATCACATCTCATCCATTCACATTTATCCCGATTCACATCACATCCATTCACTTCACATCTCATCCATTCACATCTCATCTCATCCATTCACATCTATCCCGATTCACATCACATCACATCACATACATTCACATCACATCTCATCCATTCACATCTATCTCGATTCACATCACATCACATCACATCCATTCACATCACATCACATCCATTCACATTTACATCTCATCACATCCATTCACATCTCATCTCATCCATTCATATCTATCACGATTCACATTACATCACATCACATCCATTCACATCTATCCTGATTCACATTACATCACATCACATCCATTCACATCTACCCTAATCCACATCACATCACATCCATTCACATCACATCTCATCTATTTACATCTATTTACATCACGTCACATTTACATCCATTCACATCTACCCCGATCCACATCACATCACATCTCATCCATTCACATGTATCGCGATCCACATCACATCACATCTTATCCCATCCACATCCACATCCATTTACATCACATCACATCCTTTCACATATCCTCACATCTCATTCTCATCTCTTCATTCACATCCACATCCACATCCATTTACATCACCTCACATCCTATCCACATTCATTTATATCACACCACATCTTATCACATCGTATTCATATCTATTCACATTTAGTAACATTTTCTACTTTCGATATCGATAGGATTTTTTATAAATTTTTACCAATTACTTGGCTTAGTTAACGGCACTTTTTCTCAATGGATATTTTCATATTCTTTCTCAAATTTCTCAAGTTAATTATATTCAATATTCTTCTTTTGAGTAAAAGATTCATGGGATTTACAAAAATCAATTCTACCCATATTTTCCAATAATGCTCAAAATTTCACTTTTGATAAATACTTATAATTTGAATTGTGCTAAAAACTCCTCTTTTTTCCATTTAATTTCTTGGATCTCAAATATCATGGGGAATTCCTCTTTTTACTTTTCAATGATTGAATTCCAAATGTCATGGGAATTCCTCTTTTATCATAAAATAAATTTATCTAAAATTTCTCTTTTTTTTAATAAAATATCCATTATTTCAATTTTATCAAGAATTCCACTTTTACTATTTAAATGATTGAATTCTAAATGTCATGGGAATTCCTCTTTTATCATTTAAATTTTCTCATGCATAAATTAAATTTATCTAAAATTCCTCTTTAAATTTAAATAAAAATATCCATTAATTCAAATATGCCAAGAATTTCACTTTTACTATTTAAATGATTTAATTCCAAATGTCATGGGAATTTCCCTTTTATCATTTAAATTTTCTCATGCATAAAATAAATTTATCTAAAATTTCTCTTTAAATAAAATATTCATTATTTTAATATACCAAAATTTCTTTTTTTCCATTTAATTACACGGATCTCCATTATCATGGGAATTCCTCTTTTTGCATAAAAATAAAATTACCTCTTTTCTTAATTATTTATTTATGCATAAACACTAAAAATTAGTTTTCCATGAATGTGATGAAAATCATTCTTTTTGCACAGGATGACCAATCCTAGAATATGGTAGGAAGTCGTCTTTTCACATTATGTACAAAAATGAATTATGTTTTAATTTCTTAAAATTTTTACCATAGCTTCGCTGCTATTACTGATAATTTTTAATATTTTTGAAAAGAATAAGACTTTATAATACAATTATGATAGAATAACTATCATTGGACCTAAATCTAATTTATGGAATTAAATCATAAGTTTATTATAGTTTTATTAGCATAAAAGCATAAAAAGCCGTTTTCATACACATGTTGTTTCAAATATACTTAAATTAATAGGACCCTTGGTGCCACAAGATATAATACGTGAAAAATATAAATATACTAGTAGAATGTCATGGATCGAAGCCCGTTACAAAAGACATGTGCACTAAAATGCTATAAATACATCTATTCTCTATGTGGAGCTAGTAATCACCTATGCCAACCATAATTCACTAACAACTCCTCACGAATATGCAATGATCTAATAGCATTGACTAAAATGTATCTAGGTACATCTCTACTCATGTGCACTGGGGCTCATAACCCACAAAAGTACAATTAGTTCTTTCATTCCTCCCTCTACTACTGTTGATTAGCCATGATATTTCCTTGAGTGTAAGGTCTACCAGTGATATACAATCTCTATGATTCGTTATGGGTAATGCCTTTTCTAGAGAGAGAGGAAGCATTAACACATAGCCCATATGTGGTCATACTCTTGATGTAGTGAGCAAGCTGATGTCCTGGCCCATAGGTCTAAAAAATTTCATTAGAGTGACCTTAGAGTGAACTGGGACACATAAATACTATGCAATAAAAATACCTTGATCCCCACCAGCAATCAAGGATGGTGAAATCATATAGCGACACCCTAGAAGATGAAAAACTCTTCATCAGCCCCCGAAAGTGATGCACCCAACCAGCCGCCCGCTAATGTCTGATTATATGTCTTTATGAGAGGTAGTACGTGATTGGGTAAGGAATGATCACTAGACGTCTCAGACTGAGAACCAGGAGGTAATTAATGCGCACATGCCTCCATTTGTAATTGAAGAATGGCTTGACTATGGCGTGTGTGAGGAAGCATAGATCAATCAAGCCCATGAAAGCCATTGTTCATCAAAAAGATGTACAACTAGATTTGGCCACCATGATGATTGTACCTAGATGCATGTTATACATCACTGTCTATTAAGATCATATATAATTTGAACGAGTCAATGTAGAATGCTTAGAAAAAGAAATAGCACTTACCATAGGCTGATCTTATCTCTCTGGTACCAGTGCATCATGACATCTTCAAAACTCTAGCTCGTGGGTACGACATTGTTGTTTTGTCTGTCTCGGTGTGTGCCTTGACAGTTCACACAACATGGAACTATCTGTTCATAGTATGTATGCGCCTCATCAGCTTTATATTGTATGTATCTAGAGGACATCATAGAAGATGTCGATGGAGACGAGGGCACACCTCCTCGCCCTATCATAGGAGCTTGTAGGAATGCTGGAGGAGGTAGTTTACGAAAGGATGATTCAAAACCTGTTTGCCCTGGGAACAAAATAAAATTTACATTAACTGTTCGTATCAGGATTTCATGTGCTAAATAAACGAAGTAAAAAGTCTAAGAGTATTTGTTTGGAACATTGTGTCTATTGGCAACAATTTGTGAAGGTCCCGAATAGATTGTTGGTGAAAATTTTGCCAAGAAAAACTTCTAGATTTTGAAGTAATGCATGACAAACTTCTTGAATGTTAAGGCTTATTGGAATTTGGTGTTAGTAGAGTAGGTGATGAGGTAGAGCGAAAGGGTTCCCACCACATCCTACCATTGAAAGGATTAGAAGTGAGATTTAATAATCTTGGTTGCTTTGTGGGAGTTCAAGAATGGATGTAAGCACAATGCAAAGGGAAAAAAGGAAGGATTATTCTTTACTTTGGATGCAATATTTCGGAATTAAAGTCGGCCATGTTTTCACATAGTCGTGCCATTGTGTAGGAAATTTATATGCGGCATAAAAGCATTGGGCATGTGAACATTCAAAAGCTGAAATCTATGCAACACAAGGTATTGTTGTTGGTTTTCCAAGGTTCTAATATGATGGGATTTCACATTTATGTGATGCATGTCAGTTTTGGAAGCAACCAAAAATTGCCATTGCCAACAAATGAGTAGAATACGTGCATAATGATATTTGAGGTCCTACATAAACCCAATCCATTAATGAAAGTAGGTACTCCATTATATCCTTTTATGACTTTAGTAGGATGGTATGGATCTATGTCTTCAAAGAGAAGAGTGAAGATTTGGGAAAGTTCAAAGCTCTTGTAGAGAATAAATATGGCCATTGGACTACATACCTAAAGATAGATGGTGGAGGTGAGTAAACCTTATGTGCATTTGATAAGTTCTTGATAGAACATGGCACTAAAAGGTAGCTTACATGTAGGTATACTCCTCCTCAGCAAAATGGGATTACTGAGAGAAAGGATAAAAATGTGATTGGTGAAGTGGCTAGAGGTATGTTGAATAAGAAGGGTTTGCCATCATATTATTGGGCAGAAGCATGTGCTACAATAGTGTATATATTGAATGACACCTACAAGTGTCATACATGAGAGTGCACCAGACACGTTTTAGGCTCAACATTGGACACTTAAAAGTTTTTGGATGTATTGCATATGTGCATGTGCCACATGAGAAGACAACTAAGCTGGATCCAAAAGTTGATAAATGCATCTTCATTAGGTATGCAAAGGATCGTAAAGCATAAAAATTCTATAATTGAGTCACAAAATAGGTTCTCATTAGTTGGGATGTCATATTTGATGATTTGGCTAGTTGGTGCAAAGTCAGTGAGAAGAAAAATGAGTAATTGCTCACATAAGATAAAGAGTTGACTGAGTACAAGGTTTATTAGTTAAAAATTAAGAGATATTACTTAAAAAATGAGATGTTTTGGAGAAATGATGAATTTTTGACATCTTGGAGGGGGAGACTTTTGAGGTAGGCGCCTAATTCACACATGTGGATGAGTTTTTAATTCAAAAAAATTATGATATTTTTATCTCTCCTCTCTCTTCGAATAAACCAAATAAAAAAGGAAGCCAAACTGGTCCAAATCTTGTCCAAATCTTGTCCAAATTCAGCCAAACTGAAGCTGGAAAATTCTAGAACTTAGTTGGACTTAGTTAGTGGCCTCTCTCACCTATAAATAGACCCTCATTCTTTTGTATTCTCATATTTGAGCTATACCATGCCAGTAACATTAAAATAATGATATTTTCTATTATCCCTTCAAAATCCCCTACTTTTAGAGAGATTGGAGCTTCTCTCTCTCTTCAACAATCCTTGGAGCTTTCTTCTCAACATACTAAACCAATTGATTGGTTACGGGCTTCCTTCTAAGATAAAGAAGTAAGTAAAATCAAGAGGTAAGATGTAATTTCATGGTTTTCTTTAATATTCTCAATGTTTTCACTTCTCAATCCCTCTCAAGCTTGAGAAGTTTCAAATGAATTATTTTTCAATGCAAATTAAGCTCTCTATAAGAATTCTAATGATTAATCACAAAAGTTAGTTTTTATGCTTAATTAGGGTGCTGTTATGTATATCTCTCTCTCCCTAAAAGAATAGTCATTCCTATGACTAATTCTTATTCAAATGGATGCTTCTCATTGATAAATTCTCAATTCAAAAATCAAACTCTATGCTAGTTAAGTAGGAACATTTTCACCTTTCTCGACATGTTGCCTATCTGCATTTCTTTGAACCTTCTCCCATTTGTTGATAGGCTTGTTGATAGGCTTCTAGAGAAACCTTCTCACCTTGCCTCCACTCATTGAAACCTTTTGAGCAACCATATGTGAAACTTTAGAGGTCTTTTGTTTAACTCGTATCTCCACATTACCCCCATGGCAACCAATGTCATTTAAATCTTCTCCACTCTAGCAATCACCTCATCTTATTAAGTTTTACTAGGCGTACTGAATGCATAGTCTTTGTGACACTTTAAGAGGTGGTCAAAGATACGCATGAAAGCATGCAAAGTACAAAAGCAAACACTCCTAAGAGGGAAAGAAATTATGGGGTTCTAGTTATTATCCCTTAAGTCCCTATTTGGAGGCGCAAACATAGGTGATGAAAGGACACCACCGTCCCACTCTCCCTCGCAATTTCCTATTTCCTCACATTCCTCTTCTTCATTGGCTGTCCCCTTGCATTTCTTCTTGATTTTTTGTTTCAATCCATACATGCACCAAGGGCATGGGTGAGCTATATTTGCACCTTGAGCAACCCAAGGGCATGGGTGAGCTATATTTTCACCAAGGGAATGGGTGAGTTATATTTGCACCTTGAGTGCATACACTTAATTGTCTTAAGATCCCCTGCCAAGATGCCACCATAAATGAGCACATAACTAATTCGTACAATCTCACAAAACCTACTTACATCCAGAAGGCAACCCATAGAACAATATCATCGCCTTTTGTAGCTTTCGCATTTCTACAAAAATGTTGTTAAACTCATTGAATTCAAATGAAACATTACCATCCGCAATCTTCTTCTTTCCCCATGCTGCAATGCAGTGTGTGTCGTTGATGTGGTAGTAATCCCTAATCCTATATTTAACATCTTCATTGCTCACTCTCTTTGCTAGGTGAACCCTCTTTGGAGGTGGAAAAAGGTTGTGCGTGATACCTTTCTTACGAAGGGTGTCTCCTAGCAATTGATAAATATCTTTGTAGCCCTTCGTGCTAATGCCTACCTCATCACATGCATTAACAACATCAACACTGCTGATATTTTGGAAAACCTCTTGTATGATTTCATTGGAAATAGCCCCACGTATCTTCTTGCAATGGGGATCCGTAATCATTTTAATCACATGCTCCTTGCTGTGATAAAGTGCAAGAGCTCATTATAATCCCCCGTTTGATCAGAACTTGTGGCATCTTGAAGGAATACTCTAAGAACCAGCAAAACTACATTAACATTACACAAGTGCACACATGATTTACATTTGCATTTTGAATTGGAAGTGTTATAGAATAAGAAAGAGGAGCCATACCACATTGCTTGAACTCTACACTTACGAGTGTCCCCCCCAACGACAAGTGTTTCAATGTGGTTGCATGGCCCCTTACGCTCCCTAGCTCCAATAGGAGTGCTTTTCATGTGGAAGATGCTCTGCGTAAGCTTTTCCACACACGCTTCTCTCTCTTGATTTACACCCTCAAGCTCCTTGATTTTTGCTTGAGCCTGAAGTAGGCCTTGGTGTATACTAGCAAGGTTATGCAACTATGATGACAAGTAGAAGACTCTACTAGCGTCAATTGTTGCTAATCTCTTGCAGTAGTATCCGAGCATCCCATTCTCACCATCTCCCACATTAAATGATGGTAAGTCTTTGAAAGTGGGTGGGCAATGTGCTCTTGGGTCAGCTGAGTATAGATGCCCATCAACCCATATATCCACATTAGTGTGACCCCCTTGTCTATGTACATTCCTCTTCTGTTGTGTGAGATGAACCTTGCCCAAAGTTGCATACTCTTCCAATACCTGCACATACAAATCCACCTTGCATCAGTGCAATGGCACATTAGTGTTACTGATTTCACGCAAATGCCATGCCTAGAGGGAGTTGATAGTGGAAAAGAAGAGGAAGGCACTAAGCTCACAGAAGAGAGAGAGAGAGAGAGAGAGAGAGAGAGAGAGAGGGATAAGAGTTGAGATTACTAGGAGTAAGTGCAAACCATAACCTTCCAAGAAGTTGATATTAGAAAGAGGGAGGATGTAATCACAGGAGAGATGGAGAGAGAGAGAGAGAGTGTGTGTGTGTGTGTTTGCAGGCCATTAGCTCACAGTAGAGAGAGAAAGGGAGAGTTGAGAGTAGATAGAGTGAGGCTATGCAAGCCAAGCTCACAATGGAGAGAGATATTTCAAGGAGTTGATATTAGAGAGAGGGAGGATGCAGTCACATGAGAGAGAGAGAGAGAGAGAGAGAGAGAGAGAGAGTTCGCACGTCATTAGCTCTCATAGTAGAGAGAGAAAGGGAAAGTTGAGAATAGATGAGAGGATTGTAGAGAGAAGGATAGAGTGAGGCTATGCAGGACAAGCTCACAGTAGAGAGAGAAAGAGAGAGAGAGTTGGTTCAATTTTGGGAAAGAGGTTGAATTTTGATTTTTTGATATATATATATATATATATATATATATATATATATATATATATGGGTTTGGGATAACTTTCAAAGCAAAAAATTTCAAAATAAGGAAATGGGATAAATTTTTGATATATATATATGGCCCCCCTTAGTTGCACTACTACACGATGCCTATGTTCTGACGATGGTGCCAACGGCTGTTCGCGGTGTCAAAATAATCGTCTATAATGATGTCTTTTATTAGTGTCAGTAAAAACATTCATATGGTCATTGGAAATACCGTCGCTATATAAACGTTGCAAATGAAAGTTAAAAAATTAATTTTTTATTTTTTTACCTTGTTTGTATCATTACCAATATATATGTTTCTTTTTCGCTTTTAGTATATTAAAATACTTGTAAAATTAAATGAAACTAATGATACATTACCATCAAATCATATCATGTGAATATTTGCATGTTTACAAAATCAAAGTTGGTCATTATCAACTCTCTCATCTTCAAAAAGATCAATAGCTCCAAAAATATCTATTTGAAGGAAAATCCCTTCATCTTCAAATTGTGTGGGAATAGACGATGCATCTATGTCGGCCTCTAAATCTTCTAGCTCTAGCTATGGTTCCTCATTTGTTGCTGGCTCTTCATTAAGATCACCATCTACTATGTCTGAAACATTTATTGTGTCTAATTGTTTGATCTCTATACCTTCGTCTAGCCCTTGCTCTTGTTGTACTTCGACATGTGAAACTTGATCTTGCTGGCCCACACCAATCTTTGCTTCATCTTCGTCTATTTCCATGATTACATATATTTGTTTATAACGTGGTGCCACTTGGATTACAAACCACCATCTCTATACCTTCGTCTAGCCCTTGCTCTTGTTGTACTTCGACATGTGGAACTTGATCTTGCTGGCCCACACCAATCTTTGCTTCATCTTCGTCTATTTCCATGTTTTCATATATTTGTTTATAACGTGGTGCCACTTGGATTACAAACCACCATCTTAGATCTCTTGGGTCCTCCTTAAAGATTATTTTCTCACAATGCTTTGGTAGTACAAATGTGTCTTTTTGGTGTGTCCATATCTTTGTGGAGTCTAATTGAACTAATCTAGATTTTTCTCTTCGTACGGTTGCATGTGCTCCTATTGTGACTACCTTAAACCACTTAACATCAAAGATAAACATATGAAACTTTCTAAAGCCAACCTTGATGATGTCTTAGATGGTTCCAAAGAAATCAAGCATGTTCACATCTATATTTGAATCACTTACACTAGTCCTGCTTTCCTACATGAAATTTTCTTTAACACCACAATCGAATGTTGTTCTCTTCTTATCAATCCGCTCCACTGGAAAATGGCGTCCATGTGACCACAATGCGATGTGGAAAGTGACAAGATGATCTTGACACTTTCCACACTGATTTGGTTGATTTGGTGGGGAAGTCACAGAGGCTTTAAATGAAGGAGAAAAAGGTGGAGCCATTCAATGATGAGATAGAGTGGGTTTTAGGGAGAAATCAAGGTTAAAAATTGACATTTATATATATATATATATGGGTCTGGGGTTATTTTCAAAGTATAAAACTTACAAAATGGAAAACAAATTGGCCATTTTGGGCCCCCTTAGTTATGAGCTTGCTAGAAAGAGAAGAGGAGAGATAATGACAACATTAGACCCTATTTTGTAGGGGAGTTATGGGGTAGAAAGCTCAAATTATAGGCTCCAAGTAGGCCTCTATATTGACCTTGTCTCCTTACGAAAACATAAAATTAGTCTTAATCCCTAAGAATTCGGAATCCTTACAAGGCCCAAAAGATGTCCAAAGGTTTCCTAATGCCATGTATTATTGTATATGATCCACTTACGTTAGTAATGCTAAAACTGATACATTGCTCCAGGAGTAGCGAGCTTGGAGATTTAGGATAAGGAAGGTCATAGATAATCTCGTCATAAAAGAACCCTCGTATATCTTTGTGAGTTCTTCTTCTCGGAGATATTTTTCATGAGTATCATTGTCATCTGTATTACTTTGAAACCAATCATCAAGAAATATAGTCATGTCGTTAGCATCATGCTCCACATCATCAGGTTGCTTTGTTTGACATACGTATTTCTCTCTCAACCTTTGAAAAGTACTAAGATCCTATGCTCTAAGAATTCGCATACACTCTACTGACAATCGAGAGTGACGTTGACGATATAAGGGCACATCCATTGCAATATCATAGTTTGGAATCTGTGATATGAATGCTTTATGGGTCGCTTGACATGTGGAGCACCCAAGGAATAGAGAAAAGTCATTACCATGCAAGGGGAATTTATTTCAAGAACACAAGACATGGAGGTGGTAGGACTCGATCAAACTATCTCAAAGAAATGTTTGATTGGTTCTTTTATTATACCTTTGGAATAAACCTTTCAAGGGAGAGGGCTCAAATGTCCAAATTGGCTTGAATTGCCAGAATTAAAAGTAAGGGTAACAAAACAGCAAGGGGTAGGGGCAAGACCTGCATGTCACATTGTCATGCGGCATGGAGGGTTACACGTAGGAGAGTTGGTAAAGTATGGGTCCCTATAGACTTGAACGAGTCCTAGGGCTGATGTGTAGCTGATCTATAGCGATATTACCTATCGAATGTAATTAGGTGTTATAAATGAGAATTTAAATGGTTCTTTTTTGCTGAATATGGATCCATGTTATCTTTCATTTTGAAAAACCCATTTTTCTGGTGTGCGTGACATTCCTCTAAAAACTAGGGTTTGGTGTAATGATTACATTGGTCACTACTATAAATGAGCACCCTCTCTATTTTTATCCATTTTGTACAAGCACTTTGAGAGCACAAGCACTCAACTCCTAATGGGCACGATCACTGCTTCCAAACTTGCACGATACTTATTCTCTATTGAAGCCCCCATCCAACTTGATGAGGATTTCCTCTCAACCCAAGAGCTAGATTGGGTTCAATTGCTGCATGCTCAAGTCAGGCACAACCTTGCTATCGGTATCGACAATTTTGTTATTGCATGTAGTGTCAAAAGGACTTAGTTTTCCATGCTGATTTGGTGAGAGGGCACGTAATGACCCCTCCGTATCACAAGCAGACGGCACAAGGGCGTCATGGTTTACTAAGAACATTGCAGAGCACCGGCAGTCTATGGTGCAAAATCTATTGCAGTTTCTGGAGTCCCCCTTGGTTTCCTCGACCGTCAAGTCATGCGTTATTAAAACTATAAACCATCTTTATGGCCTGTAGTAAGTCCTAAAATAGGAAAGATGACTTATCGTCGTGCACCATGGGTACTAACAAAAGATGAGATGAGCACGATCAATGATAGGATCAGATCGATCTGTACACCTACATGCTATGGTGCATCATTACGAAACATGTTCGCTATGGATGATAACAGTCTTTCTGGAGGATTAGACACATAACTGGCAGAACTTTCTAAAGGTAGGCCATGGATCTATCTTATTCGTGACATTTGTTAATCCGTATGGATACTAACATCAAAGGTGGACTATTTGCAGCATATCTTGCGACTTTTGATTGATGGATGCATAACCAAGGGCATTTGAGATATCATATACCGTTTGGGGTCACTTGCAAGGTATTGCTTCTTTAACTTCAAAAATTTATTAGTATTCTTCTTTACAATTGAAGTTAGTTATCGATTGGTGTTTTATCATTTTCCAGGTGGATCATGTCAAAGGAACTATACACTGGGAAGATTCTACAAAAAAAGTTGGACTGCATAGAGCTCCTATGCTTGATGGAAAAAGAGTTTTCTACGTCCTTTTTTGACATCCAAGTCTATCTGCTTCTCCACCTGGTTGAGGAGGTGGAGCTTGCTAGAGTTGTAAGCACATGATGGATGTTTTGGGTTGAAAGATTCATGGGAGTCTTGAAGGGTTTTATGCATCAGAGGGTAAGGCCAGAAGGATCTATGGCAGAGGGATGGTTGCATCATGAGTGCATGTTCCATCTCTTTGAGTACTCGTAGCTTTTTGATGAGGAAGCTCCCCTTGTTTGGATGGCAGAAGAATCAAGTAAATTATCAGAAGAGGTGTTATGTGGAAAGGGACTCCTAGTACATCTTGATCCTCACGATGAACGAGAGAATTTAAGTATTTTCGTGATCTACAATTCAAAATTTATGCAAAAATGGATCGAAAAGCATGACAAAGAATGGCAAGAGAATATGCAAAGAACATCAAAGAGGCAATGGGTGACCCCCACCAAGTCAATGACATGGATACAAGATAAAATAAAAAAGGTGCACAAGAAGAAGGTGCGCAAGTTATGCATGATGAGTTCGAGTCAGTCTCTCTCGGGTGGTGTGACAAGGAGGTAAGATATGGCATGGCCCACACTTCCAATATTCTATGTGCATGCTTTTGTAATGTTAATATTCTCTATGCTGGTGATTTTAAGCTTGGGCATATAGCAGTATGTGGGCCTATATTGACAACATCTTCGAGTCACAAGCTCGCCATGGGGGGGTCACTCATAAATATGTAAGTGTAGCATGTGTGTTCAACAGAAGGGGTTTTTTTAATCCCTTTTTTAACACATTTTTTACATAGATAAGGGTGCCATTTAAAGGGGGTGTTTACATATTGAATAGAAAAAGGGTGTGTTTTATTCATGAAAAATTTATAGATAAAGGGTTTTTAAATTACGCCTTGAACACATGTGATATAGAGAGTTTACATATAGTGAACCCCCCGAAGTCACAAGGATTGATGATATGTGTCTTACTCAGACTCGTGCATTGTTGCATCATTTCAACAACAATCTTGTGCAAGTTCCCATGACATGAACCTTATCTATGTGACGAGTTAGGTTATGTTGGGGATCTAGAGTGAATATATAAAGTTAATTATCGTTTTATGAAACAGGTATAGTCATTCTAGAAATTGATTCATTCTCTCACATGTTGGTGTGTTTGGTGCTATTTTGAGAACATGTTTATTATAGGTCATTTTGATGGTTCGCTGGTTCCATACACAATACAGAGGAAAAGATGCTACCGTGAAAAGAGAGCCCATGGGTTTTTGGGCTATCAACTCCTCCAAGTTGCTATGAGCAAGCAAAGAACCTTACCTTCTTCCAATGCATTGTGAACAAGCATTCTTTTACAAGAATCCAAATGGTAATCCATGGTGCCAAATTGTGCAAGTCAATCCTCGAGGTTGATTGATGTTTTGATAGGAAACTAGCCTCCTTGTTTGAGGATAGCAACCATATTGATATCGAGGGAGATACATCATTGGCAAAGGAGGAGTATACACATCCCGACCTCACCGTGATGGTGGTGAATTCTCAAGGAGATACACTAGGACCATCTAATGTGAATGAGGAACGAGAGGAGGAAGACAAGGATGAGGGGGATAAAGACTTACTTGAGTTTGGCATTAAGCAGATAACTGAGCTTGTAACATCAACTTTCCCTATACCACCTGGGATGGACCTAACAGAAGAGGAACTACAAGAAGCTAGCTAGGACAATGATGAACCACTCTTTTACATCGACATTTTTCTTGAGTCTAGTCCTTGAAACTCAGGTATAATCCTACTTCTCCAATAATTCTCCTAGTTTCAATGTGACGCATGCTTTCAAAGCTTTCAGGTGTGACGGGGATAGAGAGGATGCCGACTAGGTGTGCATGTGACATTCCTCTCTTACTAGACTGTTGAACTTGAAAATCTACTTGGAAAACTTGAAACACCACTGACCTATCTATGGAATCCTTTCACACACCATCTCCATCATTCATGGAACTTTGTATCTCTTAAGGTAATGTTGGAGCCACTTCTGTCTTCTTATGTGGAAGAGAACCCGTTGTTGCTGATGCCGGTTGAAGCCTAAAACTCCATTTTCTCCTTTGATGATGGAGAAAATGTGACACATGCTTTCAAAGTTTCAAACATCATGATTCCAACATCACAATTAATGTGTCACATGCTTTCAAAGATTTCAGGTGAGGAATAGAGAAGAGGACTGCCGAGACTGGGTGTGCATGTGACATTCCTCTCTGCTAGACTGTTGGACTTAAAAATCCACTTGGAAAACTTGAAACACCACTAACCTATCTATGGAATCCTTTCACACACCATCTTCGTCGTTCATGGAACTATGTACCTCTTGAGGTGATGTTGGAGCCACTTCCATCTTCTTATGTGGAAGAGAACCCCCTGCTGCTGCTGCTGCTAATGCCAGTTGAAGCCCAAAACTCCATTTTCTCCTTCGATGATGGATGTCATTCTTGTTGAGATATCAAGCTCGCCTAGTGAGGCGGTGGACACTGATGACCCGCCTGGGGGAGATATCGAGCTCGTCTAGTGACCCGCCTGGGGGATAGGCCCCACACTTACACCACTGGCATGGTTGGTGAGATCTTGGGTGATATGCGGCCAGTGGGATGACAGGCTGTGTGACAGCCATTCTAGAGACTGGCATAGTTATAGCGTCAGCTCATTTAGTCGGGTTCACACTATAGAGAACCCGTGTATGTATTTGGTTGAGTACCTTTCATATTGTGTGTACTCTTATTCTTGTATATGGTGTGTTGAGTGTTGAGTGAAGAAGAAGAAGATTTCAGCCTCTCACCTTGTGTGTTCTCTATTAGGGTTTTGTGAGTGTGTGTGTGTGCTTGCAAGAGCTCAATCTCTCTTCCCCCCTGCATCTTTTCAATTCTTCCCTAGAAAACTCATGGGTAAATCTTGTATACCTTGCAGATGCAAGATGCTTAGACTAATTGTCTATAATGGATTGCTCAGATGACTACTATAATTAGATGTACTTAAGAAATAGAGAAGTGATGTCGGTGGTGGCTGATGTAAAGGCTTAGTTGGCTACTTTAATGATCACGTTGGTTGTTGTATTATGCCCACGATTGTTGGTCGGCTAGCTGATTGGTTGTCTTGGCCTCTAGTCACCTAAGCCACCAAAGGGGTCGGCCGACTGAGATGCCTAGGTTGGTAAAGTGCTTATGATGCTAATGATGCCTTCACATGTGCTGCTTGAAATGCTTTGGTTTTGTGGATGCTGCTTTGCCCTATCTGAAAATGGCATTTTGTCTAGCCCTAAAAAGGGAATTTATTTGGATTACTCTGGATTTATTGGACTTTTTCCATCTTTTTGTCTCTTGATGCTAGCCAACTGCCCTTTCATTGGCCCCACTGACTAGTAGCCCCCTTGACTATATATAGCATTTGCCTCGCCATTCAGCACTTGTACCACATCATAACAAGTACCATATGCTACTGTTGTTATTGTTGCCGAGCCTTTCACCACATCTGCTTTATCATCATCACTTGTTAGCTCCAACACTTTAGCGTTTTACATCATGCCACATCTTGGGATAGCAACCCGCTCAGCACAGTACTTCAGCACTTTACATATGGCTACCACTTTGGGACGATAGCCCTCTCTGCCACATAGATCACATCAGCGTTTCATATTAGTTCATGGGACAGCATCCCTCTCTGCTACAGTAGAGCGTACCAGCATTTTACTTCAGCTCATGTTACAGTAGCCCACTCTCTGCTACACTTCAACACACCATCGTTTATCTTCAGTTCACTCTTTGGGGGGGGACAACACCCCACTCTTCGCTACATCACACCATATCGGGACAGTAGCCCACTCTCTGCTCACCATCTCACACCACTCAGGATGGCAGCCCTCTTTGCTCCTCACCTCACTCACGTATTGCAACACCCTTGTCACCAGATCTTGCACCACTTCCACCACTCGGGAACACATCCCCATCTTCTCCTCACCACCCCTCAAGTATTGCAGCGCCCTTGTCACCATAGCTTGCACCACTCAAGACAATAGGCCTCTCTTCTCTTTGTCACGATTCAGATACCGTAGGAACAATTATAAGTAGGTACAACAAATACAAAGGATGGTACAGTAGGAATAGTGGCTAGTACTGTGAGGGAAAAAGGACAAAAGAACCAGATGTACGAGAGATCAGAGCAAAACAACACAGCATGAAATAGGTGAGTGAGTCTATATATAATGGTGGGTGAACATATGTACAAGAGCCCTCTAACGTGAGGTGACTATGAGTAGAAGAAGACTAGTGCAGAAGCAAAGACAATGTTAGAGCTAAAGCACTATTGGTGATGAAGGCTCACCTCAATGTGAGGTAAAGGCACTCCGAGATGGTAGTGGGTAGCGGAAGGTGAAGTGATGTTGATGTCAATGATGGTGTAGACTCTAGTGACAGGGGTGCTGTTGTACTTGAATGGGTGATGAAGAGTAGAGAGGGCTATAGTCCGGAGTGGTGGTGGTGTACGCTCTGGTGACAAGGGTGCTGCAATACCTAAGTGGTGGTGAGGAGCAGAGAGGGTTGTGTCATCCCGAGCGGTGGAAGTGGTGCAAGCTATGTGACAGGGGTGCTGTAATACCTAAGTGGTGGAAGAAAAATGATGATAAATTGTAGTAGAGAGTGGGCTACTATCCCAAGTAGTGTACTGAAGATAAAATGTTGAAGTGTTGTATTGTGTAGTAGCAAAGACTGGGCTATTGTCCCATAAACTAAAGATAAAAACGTTGATGTGCTGTGTAGCAAAGAGGCTATTGTCTCATTATCATCACAGATCTTATTAGATCTCAGCTGTACCCACCTCATATAATATAGCTGCATTGCATTTGCATTGAAACCATTCTCTATCTCTTAAGTATATTTCTGAGTGTAGTTTAGTTAAGACTAAGGTTGTTTTACTACAACCAATACCTTGCATGTTACAGATGATCTATGTATTTGGTTTGCAACTTGATGCTAGACTTCTATAGTGCATGTAGGTTTTCATGTAGAAAAGGGGGCTAACCCATAACCCAGAGTAGAGCCTAAGGCTCTTGCAATGGGCATGGGGTAGCTTAGAGCCACCCCAAGGGTCTAGGAAGGCCCCAAGTTGTGCCCACCAGCCCTTGCATGGGCTGGGCAAGTTGTGCCCACCAGCAGTCCTAGGGGCCCTGGTGTTATATGCACATTATGTGTGCATATGCTAGGAGGCTAACCCACATTAGGCTTGTGAGCATGGAAGCATGGGAACAAGCTCTAGTGGAGCATGGGTTAGGGCTAACCTTAAGGGCTAAGGTTAGGGTCAGGCATCCAAGGGTCACACATGGGAAATGGAGAGTCAAGAGTCACTTGAGGGCCCTCTTATATAATAGGGGCATGGGGCACACTCAAGGGAGGCTTAGGGGTTTGGAGGCTTAGGCTATGGTCTCTTATGTAGAGGTCCATATCTACTCACCTACCATTTCACACTATAGCTACATGCTATTGGATTGGAGTTATACCTCTTGATGGTATGGGACATCAAGTAGAGGTACGATGTATTTCATTTATAATTCATGTGTGCATCCCTTGGGCTCGGGGGTGGTTGGGTGGATGAGTTTATGCCTGATTTATGCATGTTTATGCATAACAATTATCTAGAGAGATCTTAGGGTTTTAACACTTGGCTTGGCAGTCCACATGGCCAGGGAACTGTCCAGCCAGTCGGCTGAGTGTGGGGCAATCCTGCACTATTTGTGCATGGTTGCCTAGCAGCCTGGACACCCTCTCTCTCTCTCTCTCTCTCTCTCTCTCTCTCTCTCTCTCTCTCTCTCTCTCTCTCTATTTTTCAACACATCTACTTTAGTCTTTCAAACAAGGTTGCGTATTATTATCGTGAATCATCTCTCCGATGCCTGAGTAGAATTGCACACTCTTGTAGAACACCTTTGTGGCTCCAGCCGACTTCGAATTCTCGCTCAAGTTGTGCAAGGACAAACTTCTTGCTGACCTCATGCTGGTCCCTGCATTTAAATGAAAACTCTATGTTTATTATTTAGCTCAATTACAATTTGCAACCATCTCATATAATAATCAAAGATCTCTTACCCCCATAGCTTGTGGACGTCAGGCATATAGAGGTCTTGGAGGTCTCAAAGCCGACGATGGAAAACCATGCCTCTATCTTGGTCCACTATGTGTCCTTGTGCGTTGATGGAGCACGCTACGCCCACGTCCCCTATATAGGATTGTGGCATTACCGGCGGTGGGACTGGCTGCTTGGGTGGATCGGGCCGCAAGGAGCATGAGAGTCAAGTGAGGGTAGCCTCCAACTCGTCAACGCTCAACACAAAATACTCTCCCATGTCCTCCTCTATCTCCTATCTACTCAAACCCAGACTCCACAATACTCTCTTGATGTCTATCAAGAGACCTGACTTCCTATAGTCCACCATGGATGTCTATGCAGCACATGCAAAAGGAGATTGTATCTAAACCTATAAACATACACTCACAATCCACTAGTACATATACATAAGATAAAAGATGTATACAATCACCATCATCACATTCTAAGTAAAATATAACAAACTCAAATACAACTCCAAATGCCACCAATGGTAAAAACAATAACATAATGTATCTCACAATGTCAAGAATGGTAAAAACAACATAATATTGGACTATTAGGGATATAAAGACGATAGTTCCATTAAACTATAGAAACATTATATTATAAAAGATTACTTTAAATTGATAGTTCCTAAACATTATGCTAAGCCTGGTGCACTATATCAGCGAGCTCAACATGAGCTCTTGTTTCCTCAACAGCGGGCTGATTTTGTTTCCACTCAGTGACGATCTTTGAAAGCTTCTTCTGCACTTTATTCACGTCAACTAGAGTTGTCCTACCACACACTAGTGTGCCTCGAACAAGATCCGCAACATATTGTTTTCTAAGAGGAGCTGTGCGGTAAGCCTGTGCGGTAAGCATTGATATTGTCTCGAACAAGATCCGCAACATATTGTTTTCTAAGAGGAGCTGTGCGGTAAGCCTGTGCGGTAAGCATTGATATTGTCTTTGTATGTTCAGACCAACGCGATATTAATGAAAATGTTTATGAGTATCTCAAGTCTGTCCATTGAATATAAACCTGTGCAAATTAATTACTTTGATTGATGGATTCTCCCACATAATATACTATGACCAGTAAGTTGCACTACTCTTACACCTTATTTCTCACACTCTGATCTCTCTCTCTCTCTCTCTCTCTCTCTCTCACACACACACACACACACACACATATTCAAATAAGTGCCCATGTGTCCATGATGCCATGATGATCTACTTCAATGCTAATGTAAGCCCTGATTCTTATGCTAGCTATGCTCTATGGAGGAGTGATGCTCTAAATGAAATGATGGATTTAGATTATATGCAAGCAAGAGTATTTTCTATGCCGACACCCATGGGGAGGCTATAATGCTAACCGACAACCTATGGGCATGTGTAGGGAAACCCACTAGTAGCTACCTAAGCCCTCCTATGGCCTGGAAACTGTCCTTTATGGGTTGGCCCAAGTCTTACCTAAATACTCCTAATGCAAACAACTCTCTCTCAGGCCCCATTCGTTTAGATCTTGGCTCTTGAAAATGCCTCCATTTTCTAGACCTGGCTTACAACAATAACCTCACTGACAGCTTGCCCGTATCCATAAGGGATTGCACCAACCTCTAAATTCTATTTCTTCAATCAAATCAAACCAATAGGAGTATTCTGGATGCTTTGGGTGATGTGCATGTCACATGCATTGAGTGAGCATTTAGAATGGAATTCAAGCATAAAGAGCATCTTGAGCATGTACCACAGCCTAACCAAGCATTTACGTCAGTTAAATCATGTACCCAAGCATAGATCATAGTATTTACATGGTTTGGCAAAGGCCACATTTGTAAACTTGGCCATGTTCGTAAACTCAGCCACGTTTCCACTTACCTTGTGTGGCAATTTGTAAAGAATGTAGAATCTCGTAATTGTTTTGTGGGTGGACTTGTATTTATGTGTATTTTATCAATCATCAAAGGTTGCATGCGAATGTAAGCAGATAAAAGTAAATGGATAAAAAAGGTGAATTCAATGATTTATGCAATGAATAAAGTTTCACATGGGAGGTGGAGATGATTGAGGAGTCATATGGAAGAGGTGGAGGTGATTGAGCTTAGATCATGAATCTTCAAGATGGAGGTTTGCTTGGAAGAGGAAGATTTTCTTGAAGGAGGAAGATGAAGCGTTTATTTGTATCTTGGAGGAGGGGTCAGAGGAGGAGTCAGAGGAGGAGTCAAAGGGTTGGAGGACTCATAGGAGGGGTCAAAGGAGGCAGAATAAAAGACTTAGAGGAGGTAGAATAAAAGACTCAGAGAGGAGGTAGAATAGAGGACTCAGAGGACGAATCAGATGGGTCAAAGGAGGCAGAGTAAAGGACTCATAGGAGGCATAATAGAGAGTGAGGGTAGCCAGAAGAGTCAAAGGAAGGGAGGAGTTAGAGGAGGGGTCATGGGAGGAGGGGTCAACGCCCCTCTGCTGTGCTGAGACTGCCTATACTGACTCATGTCTGATTCAACCCTGACTTCTGAAGTTTTTATTTTTGTTTCCTCTAACACTCAAAAACCTGCAAAAACCTTAGATCCCACAATGATTCAGCACTACAGTCCCTTATCTTGCATCAATTGACCTCGGGCTGACCTTGTTTGACATCCTCCAGCTCACAAAACTCTGTTTGTCTCTAATAGACTTTTGGATGTCAGATTTGACCCTAAATGGCTTCCTCTCAGCCCAAAGGTCTTATTTCTACCCTTCTACACTTTCAGTTGACTTATCTTGACACTTGGTTGACACTAACTAACCAATGTTGACCCTAAAGAACCTTGTCCCTAGTCGAGGTCATTGACTAGGGACATCATAACCACCATAACACCAAAACACCATACCTCCAACATGATATTGACATCGAGCTCTAGACCATATTACCTAGAGCACTATATGGTTTTTCCAGTCACTCGAGTTTGGGGCTTGCTCGGCTATGTTCACATAGCCGAGCAATGTTCCAGTCACTCGAGTTTGGGGGCTTGCTCGGCTTGCTCGGCTATGTTCACATAGTGTCTTGTCACATCACTTATGAGCATTTAGCATGGCATTCAAGAATAAGGAGCATCTCCAGCATGTAGTACCACAGCCTAACCAAGCATTTACAACAGTTAAATCATGTACCCAAGCATAGATCATAGTATTTACAATATGTGCAACAGTGTATGGGGCTCCTACAGCAGTACATCAGGCATTAAAAGCATTTAGGGCATGCATCATAGTAGGTCAGGGCCTGTGGAACCATCTGACACACAGCATAGAAAGAGGCTTTGGGCATTTATGAGGTGGAGAACCTAGACAAACAGGCCAACAACATTATCCTGGCCGACCAGCAGCATAAATCCATATATAAAGAAAGCACATCATTTATTCCAATCATCTCCTTCTTATCTAACAGCAGCCCACTCTCTGCTACTATACAACACATCAGTGTTTCACTACACATCTTGGGAAGGCAGCCCACTCTCTACTATAGCACATCAGTGTTTCACTACACAGTTTCACTACACATCTTGGGAAGGTAGCCCACTCTCTACTATAGCACATTATCATTTTTCTTCTACAGTTTACCTCAGGATAGAAGGCCTCTCTACTCACCATCTCACATCATCGGAATGGAAGCCCTCTCTTCTTATCTTCACCATCAAAACCACTAAGAATGGAAGCTCTCTCTCTAGCACTCAGGATAGAAGGCCTCTCTACTCACCATCTCACATCATCGGAATGGAAGCCCTCTCTTCTTATCTTCACCATCAAAACCACTAAGAATGGAAGCTCTCTCTCTAGCACTCAGGTATTGCAGTACCCTTGTCACTAGATCTTGCACCACTCAGGACGACAGCCCTCTCTGCTCTTCGTCACCATTCAGGTACTGCATCACCCTTGTCACTAGAGTTTGCATTATCATTGTTTCTAACCATCTAAGAGCAGACCACTCTCTAACTACTACTGTATAGCACATCATCATTTGATTATCAATACACGATAACAACCCATTCTCTACTACATCACATCATCATTTTCTTCTACAGTTTACCTTGAGATATAAACCCTCTCTCTTAGCATCTCACATCATAGAGATGACAACCCTCTTTGCTTATCTTCACCATCGACACCACTTGGGATGGTAGCCCTATCTGCTCCTCATCACCCCCCTCAGGTGTATTGCAGCACCCTTGTCACCAAAGCTTGCACCACTCTCTGCTATAGCACATCAACATTTTATCATCACTACAACCCACTCTCTGCTACAACACATCATCGTTTTTTTTCTATAGTTTACCTCAGGATAGTAGCCCTCTCTGCTCACCATCTCAAATCATCGGGAGGGAAGCCTCTCTGCTTCTTCACCATCGACGCCACTCGGGATGGTAGCCCTCTCTATTCCTCACCACCTAGTTATTGCAACACCTGTGTTACCAAAGCTTTCACCACTAGGGAGGCAACCCTCTTTTCTCTTCATCACCATGTAGGTACCACAACACCCTTGTCATCATAGTTTGCATCATCAACATTTCTAACCATTCAACAATAGCCCACTCTTTGCTACTATACAACACATAAGCCCAATCTATGCTACAACACATCATCATTTTTCTTCTAGATTTTACCTTGGGATAGCATCCCTCTCTTCTCACCATCTCACATCATCAGGATGACATCCCTCTCAGGCTATCTTCACCATGGACACCACTCGGAACAACAATCCTCTCTGCCCTCACCACCCCTAAGGTATTGCAGCACCCTTGTCACTAGAGCTTGCACCACTCGGAACGAAAACCCTCTTTGCTCTTCATTACCATTCAGGTATTGCAACACCCTTGCCACTACAGTTTGCATCATCATCACTTCATCTTCCGCTTCCCACTACCATCTCGGAGTGCCTCTGCATCCACTAACGCGAGCCTTCAACACTGACCACCTCACGGAGTGCCCTTGCCTCACATCCATGTGAGCCTTTATCTCGATTGTGCTTCAACTCTGACGTCATCTTTGCTTCTTCATTGGTCTTCTACTCAGAGTCTCCTCACATCAGAGGACAACTTGTACATATTTTCACTCACCATCATATATACACTCACTCACCCATTTCATGCTATGTTGTTTTGCTCTAATCTCTCATACAGTTGGTCCTTTCGTCCTTTTTCCCTTACATTCTCCTCTCTCGTAATGATTTTAGCAGTCCCATAACCCCAGAGTTTGGAAAGCTCACTAACATTATAGATCTTCTTATGAATGACAACAATCTAACAACCACCATTCCCCCCACACTTGGAAATTGCTCCAGTCTCTTTGCCCTCTACCTTGATGACAACAAGCTAAAAGCCATATCCCCTTGGAAATTGGGAACCTGAACCTTCACTGATCTAAGGATCTTCTTGAACTCTCCAGCAGAGCTGACCCAACCCCACCTCCCTGTACAACTGCACCGATGACCTTGTGACACTACAGCTTCAAGTGAATCACTTACTAGCACTTTCTCTCGGAGATCAAAGTATTCAAGAGCCTGGATTATTTTCCCACTTTTGGAAACTACGTAACTAGAAGCATTCCCACTACGATTGGAGCTTGCAAAAGCCTCCGATCCCTATACATACAGCAAAACAACTTGACTCTGGCACTATACCAAGAACCTTGGGCTCATTGACCTTTTTGTAAGCACTAGATCTAGGGGAAAATGCACTCAGTGGGCCCTTTCCCGACACCATAGCTAGGCTTAGTAACCTCACTTGGCTATCTTTGCCACCACTCAACAACCTTGATGGTGGTATTGCATCCCAAATTACAGCTTAATCTAGGTCATAATCAATTCACAGGTAGGATATATGAAGGAATCAACAACTGCAAGGCTCTAATATTTCTCCACCTTAGTCAAAATCTACTCACCAGAACTATAACTTCAGAGAGAAGATTTTGGCTGGTGACATCTTGCTAGTCTTTTATTAGACAGAGGACAATGTGGTGGACCTCTTCACAAAGCCTCTACCTCAGCAGATGCTCCATTCAGCACTCTAGCTCACTAGGATTGATTACACATCTAGGAGCTGAGAGGGGGTGTTAGTAATCATCTCCTATCTATACATATTACTCAGTAAGGAGTGAGGGCCATTATTCTGGGTGTGCCCGCCCATGTAGGAGTTTTTCCATTTCTTGCTCATTGTCCATTTTTCCTAGTTTTGCTCCACATGGGGGTGCTATAGTTTTTTTCCTCGTTGACTGTAGTAGTTTGCTATAGCCTAGAGGGCCTACTTTTTTGTTGGCCGACCAGACTTGGTTAATGTCACGTGCACACCCAGTTGGTGTATAGGTGACATGGCATTCTAGGCATTCAAGCATTAATCCAACATTTACCAAGCAGTTAAATCAATGTTAACAAGCTTATATCATAGTAGTTATTACAGTGTGTGCAACATTGTATAGTGCTATTGTAGCACCTATAGCAGTACACAAGGCATTAACATCATTTAGGACATGCATCACATCAGGTCGGGGCATGGGGAACCAGTCCCAAGATAACAGATATGGGACATATATGAAGTCATGAAGGTCTAGACATGCAGGCCAACAACATAAGCCTGGTCGACCAATAGTATCATTCCATATATATAGAAAAACGCATTATTCATTTCAGTTATCTCCTTCTTCTCAACATTTCCAGCCTAAGGAGCAAGGGAATCAACAGCATAGTCAGCATTCATTTAGCATTCAACATTCAGCTCATCTCCTGCCTCCTACTACATAGAGGAAAACCAGCATCCAAAGGGTGGACCTCAGCATTGGAGAAAGGAATAGTCAGTCGTCATCATCATTCAGCATATCTCTCTCTTCTTGAGAATGATACTCATTTAGGACAAGCATAGATCTATTTATAGATCTCATTGTAAACATCACATTTAATATAGCTACATTGCATTTGCATTAAAACCATTCTCTTTCTCTGAAGTGTTTCTAAGTGAAGTTTAGTTAAGCCTAAGGTTGTTTTACTATACAATCAATCCCTCGCATGTCACGTTGGTATCATAGCGTTACAATAGGGTAACCAGCCTTAGTTTATCCCTTAAGTCATTTGGTAAATCATCATGACAGTCACTAACGCTTAGTTAAATCCATTCCTTAAGATCTTGCAGGCCATCCTTAGGGTTTTCCCCTTAGGCATGCATAAAAAACCCATTTATTTGTATTCTTTCATAGCATATAGGGCAGCACATGGCTTGCATCAGCATAGTAGTCATCCTAGCAGTCCAATAAAGATAATTAGTCTAAGCATCTTATTTTTGTAAGGCATACATGATTTACACATGAGTTTTCTTTTGGGAAGAATGACATCCATTATCAAAGGAGTAAATGGAGTTTTGGGCTTCAATTGGCAACATCAAGGGATTATCTTCCATATAAGAAGATGGAAGTGTCTCCAACATCGCCTTAGGAGGGATGAACGATGGAGATGGTGTGTGAAAGGATTCCAAAGATAGGTTAGTGTTGATTCAGGTTCTTCCAAGCAGACTTATCAAGCATTTGCCATGCAGTTCCCACAGTGGAGAAGTCTTTGGCTCAAAGGATTCAATTCCTATAGTCGACCTCAGTCCCGACAGAAGAAGACAAAGTGGGGAACTGGTTTCAGTGGAGGAGGATTTAGCAGAGGAGTCAAAGGGTTGTCATGTGTACCACCTAGCAACAATTTAATAGAGGGAACTGCATTTGCCATGCAGTTCCCACACTGGAGAAGTCTTTGGGGCTTAAAGGATTCAACTCCTATAGTCGACCTCAGTCCCGACAGAAGAAGACAAAGTGGGGCACTGGTTTCAGTGGAGAAGGATTAGCAGAGGAGTCAAAGGGTTGTCATGTGTACCACCTACTAGCAACAATTTAATAGAGGGGAATGTCACGTGCACCCCGAGTTGGTGTATATATGACATAGCATTCTAGGCATTCAAGAATTAATCTAGCGTTTACCAAGGAGTAAATCAATGTTAATAACAAGCTTAGATCATAGTAGTTACAGCGTGTGCAGCATTGCATGGGGCTGTTACAACACCTACAGCTATACACAAGACATCAACAACATTTAGGACATGCATCACATCAGGTCAGGGCATGGGGAAACAGTCCTAACAGCAGATATGGGGCATATATGAAGTCATGAAGATCTAGACATGCAGGCCCACAACATAAGCCTGGCCGACCAGCAGCATCATTCCATATATATAGAAAAGTGCATCATTCATTAAAGTTATCTCCTTCTTCTCAGCGTTTTCAGCCTAAGGAGAAAGAGAATCATCAGCATAGTCAGCATATAGTCATCATTTAGAATTCAATTCATCTCCTGCCTCCTACATAGAAGAAAACCAGCATCCAAAGGGTGGACCTCAACATTGGACAAAGGAACAATCATTCATCATCCTCATTCAGCGTATCTCTCTCTTCCCAAGAAGGATACTCATTTAGAACATGCATAGAAGTAGTGCATTGCCTTACACATAAAGCAGTGTCAATCTGCTCTGGAATGATGTCTGATAATTTGAGTGTTGGATTTGCGAAAACTTGACACTGTGCATCTGTAGGAAGCATGTAGTTTGCATGTAGAATGGGGCTAGCCCTTAGGGCTACCCTAAGAAGGGGATGTTGCATTCCTTGAATGGGCAAGAGGTAGGCCTTGTGTCACCCCAAGGGGCCAACAAAGGCCCTAGCCTTTTCTCACCATCCCATAGAAGGGCTGGGTAGGCAATAAACTAGCCAAGGGGCCTGACCAGGCAGCCAAGTGGCTCTAGGAGACTTGCACAGCTAGGCGGCCAAGCATAGAGGCTGCCCAACAGCCTGCGCAGGCCTAGACAACAAGCAAGACTAACTACATAAAGGCCAAGGGGGATTAGTGTTTGCATTAGAAGCAATCTATAAAATTTAATACAAAGCATTACTTGGATAGACGAAGAAGGAGTGCGGACGGGAGGAGAAGCAATGTTCAGCGAGTGTTGATAGCAAATCGTACGGTTGCTTGAAGAAGAGGGCGTCAATGCAACGAATGCAGATGGCTCCTGTGAATTTGCGAGAGCCATCTATTTTGAGTTTTTTTTAAAATTCCCAGACTGTCATGTTAGTGGCGGCCTTATTAGTGACATTGCTTATATGATGCATTGCAATTTACAAGTGTCGCTATGAGCGTCGTTTAAACGATGCATAAATATTTTTTGCTTATGCAACACCCATTGTGATGGGATTTGCGACACTACGTTGCACATTCAAAAATCGTCACTTAAGTGACATTCATCATCGTTTAAGTGACATGCTTGGAAAAAACCATCATTTTGAGCCGCCACCAAGGGGGGGGGGTTGTTGTAGTGTAGGTGGATTGTGCATGCCCCCAAGAGGTCACATACATTGGTTGCTATGCCAAAAGAAGCTGTAGCACGCACACACACACACACACACACACACACACACACACACACACACACACAAGAGCTAGATTAAGCCCTACCTTGACCTATGATACCTGTAACAATATATAGAACCCAAAACCATATCTTTATTTTTCTTCTTAAGTAGATCCTTCTTTAGGTGCAATTGGGTACTCGTTTGGGATGCAGCTTTGATCTTCTCTCCCGAAGGCTTAAGATCATAAAGAGGCTACAAAACCCCCGTGCAAAAAATAAAATAAAGCCCATAAACTAAAACACATGCAAGTTACCATGTGGAGATGGATATGGGTGGAATAAGGCAGATAGATAAAGCACATGTATAACATGTGCATGGACACACAACACTGTTATGTCTAAGTTGTAGAACTCTTTTTGTACAGCGTGGTTGCAACAACTCTTTGCCCCTGCCATCACATAGAATGGCCGTTCGCTCTCTTCCTTGACCCTGTGGACATTGCTAGCCATCACTACTTAACCCATTAATTCATTTATGCGCAAACGACGTGCAAGACTAGGGTAATATGTATTTAGATAAAAATAAAAACATTGTTGCTCGTAATTAACTCAAAGAAATACTTGTATATACATGTAATTTGTAAAAACCTTGTTACTTGTATTTAGATGTAAATAAAAACATTATTGCTTGTAATTAACTCAAAGAAATACTTGTATATACATATAATTAAAAACCTTACTACTTGCAATTAACTCAAGATTTCCCTACCTATAGAAGACATCTCGTATACCAGCAGAGCAACCTCCCTTGTTTGTCTTCCTTGCAAAAAAAAATATTTGAAGATACCCTAGAAACTATACTAATAGAAAATAAAATCAAACATCCTCCCCTATTTATCTTCCCTGCAAACAAAATTATTTGAAGATAACCTAGAAACTACACTAATAGAAAATAAAAATCAAACGTTTGCACAGAGACACAAGCTCATAGAGATAGCAAGATGACCTCAGACAAAAAATCATCTCGTAGTGCTGTCCGGAGGTAGGTATGTAATCCATAGCATCCACACTTAAATTGCATTCTATGGGTTCCAAAAAATCGCGGGCAAATGAAGATAGTCTAATCTTACGTGGTTGTCTCTATTATTTAAAATCTTTATCCCCTCGAAAAAAATCATCTTATCCTTATCTATGAAAACGCAAACCAAAGTATCAAAGTCTTGGCACCTAGAAAAACAATGATTTTAACTAACAAGATTCTGAACGATTCATGATCATGATAATTACCCTTCAACATCATTAAATTTAATCAAACTTTTTAATTAATTAACAAACGTATGAATTGTGTGCTTAATTATTAGCATCCATGCTCAATTGTTTATCCGTTTGCCACAATAGCCATCTAACTTCACCGTGCCAAAACTGACTATAGCCATCTAACTTACCGTGTCAAAACTAATCATTTTTAGAACTTAAAAAGAACACACTTTAGCCATGTGATTATAGGGAGGTTATCCAGGTTTTATTTATGCCGGCAGAACTCCTGGAAGTCTTATATATATATATATATATATATATGTGTGGGGGAGGGGGGGAGCGGGCAGGGGGGGGGAAGTTGGCTTGTCAGCAAAGCACTTTAAATCAGGGCTGCTGTGGTGGGATCGGGACACTCACGGCAGGATTCTTGGAGGCTGCAACGACGGCAGTCCTTGCGCTAGGGCAGGCTGCAGTGGCGGAACTAGTTGGGCTCCTTGGGTTGGGGCAGGCTGCAGTGGCAGTCCTTGGGCTGGGGGTGGCTGCAATGGCGGAACTCCTTGGGCTGGGGGCAGGCTGCAGTGGCGGAACTCCTTGGGCTGGGGCAGGTTGCAGTGGAAAACCTTGCCGATGGACGCGTGTAGCCCTAGTGTCGCACATCCCCACCGCCAGAGACCCCATCAACAGGGCCATTCCCGCAGCAGAGAGCAAGCAAAGAAGGGGAAGAGAAGATTCCGAAGAGGCCGCGAGGCCTGCGCACGAGAAGGCCAGCAGAAAGCTGAAGATGCAGGACTTGAAGAGGACGGAGAGGAGCTCTTCGAGACGGGGCGAATTAGGGAAGCGCTGGAGATGTTCGGCCAGAAGCAATCCAGAGAGGGCAATGAAACAGGTACAGGAATTGAGAAAAAGGAAGAGGGAGGTGAGGGTAGACCCGTCGAAATGGTGATCTGCATCGAAGCCCGGGGGGGTTGAAGGTACCCACAATAGCACACTCCAGCTACTGTGGCAAAGAGAGAAGCATAGCAACTCATTGCGGGCGTGCGTGTGCAAAGAGAGTGTGTGTGTGTGTGAGAGAGAGAGAGAGAGAGAGAGAACAGCAATGGTTCTTACACTACGGCAGGCGGCTTCTTATAACCACTCGGGCAGGGTCGGTCTAAAGATTCGGAGTATGCTGATTCATCCCAGCAGTCTTTGGTATGTAAATATTAAATAACGATCATTTGTGCACCCACTAAACCCCCAAAATATATATATATATATATTATATTATATTGTATAATGGATATCACAACCATCCTTTCACTTTCAAAGGGGAACGAAAACGAAGGGCGGAGGGGGCCCCTTTCATCTCTCAAAGCACATCCAAAAAAGAACAAGGGCGGAGGGGCGAGGAAGGGAGAGAAGACAAAAACAAAAGTTTTATGCATATGTGAAAATGTAACGTAGTCCCTCACAAAATTTGGCAAAAATAATTTTGGAAAGACCCACTCCACCAAGCAATCCCCTCTTTGGCACCTCTGCATTATATAAAAATTGAACTAAACTTTTCTAGGCATGGATGACCTTCAAACTCCACACACTTTTGCCCTCCAAGACATACCACTTTATTTCAAGAGTTTAGAGAGAGGCCACAAAAAATTTCACATTTAATTATCTTCTGGAAATTCCTCGTAGAAACACGATGGCAAAGTAAACCTGCAACCTAAACTAGAAAAATCATATCATGAGAATGAAGCTACCATCAAGTATGCCAACTATATTTTTGACTAATGATATACTTGCAATAATTTTAAAAGTAGAGGTTTATATATTATATTCCATTGTCTATTTCAGTGGAAATTTCAAATAGAGTGGTACCTTTTTGTTACTTGTTGATATTCAAAGAGACCATAGTTGTTTAGCAATTTATTAATAAATATCTTCGTAGACTGAGCCTTGATGCTAGTTCCTCCTGTGCAACCCAACCTTATAACTAGTGAATCGATTGTGGTGTCTTCATGCTTTTTATTATCCATGCCTACATTAAGCTATCAATTAATTGCTCACTAATCTCATCTAATCTCTTTGTTAATGACGTTGATTCTAGCATTTGATCCACCATAGCTCATCACAATGTTGCAAATTTAACACTAACCAACACTCAGTTTCAATCCAAAGTAATGCAAGACCTCCACCTCAGAATAGGGGAAGTCAAAGAGAGATGTTTCCGAATCGGCCATCCACTTCCAAGGCAAGAATGCTAGAAGTGATTGAAGAAGACGACGACGAAAGAGATTATACTCCACCTACGAGATGAGGACATCTCGCGTTTTTTTAAGTGGGGTAGGATGATGTAAGATTCCTCCCTCCAGATTTTGAGGTGTAAAGGTGTAAGAACCTCCCCTTCTGTTCTTGTAATTATTCCCCCCTCTTAAATAAAAGAAAGATCTTGTTTTACCCTGTTTTGGCCTAGAGAGAGAAAATGTCTAGAGAGAGATAATCTAAAATTGAGATATCTTTGGATATAAAAATCCTCCTAGTGTCTAAAATGGTTTCTCCTGAAACAGAAATTCAAAAAGTGTCGTATTTAATCTTATGTGTGTTGAGATGAACTACGATTGAGGTTTTGCATACTCCTTGCACCAATCCTATCTCCTTTATCACCTCTTTGACCACTGGTATCAACCAAATTTGCTTCTTCATTACCCTCAAAAATGTCCTGTAATTGCTTTGCAAGAGGAAGTCTATATGTGTTGAATCTTAATTGTGACCATTTCCAATTATACTCTTTTTAATAATCAACAACACCACTAACAAGCTTAAACCATTCATGGTCATTCAACACTGGGAGAGCTAGCCATAACGGTTAAAGTCAATCACTCTACATTCCTCCTTAGCATCATCAAGCCGCATCAAGTAAGGCAGTAATTACTCCAGAAGAATGTTATCATTCTTCTTATCTATATCAAACTTGGATGGGAAGATGCAGTTACTATTGGGAGTAACACATCCATTATATGGAGAGTCATCAACAAGGATGGTCCTCCTAGGATCACATTCAAAGGCTTTAGACATTCTCTCCGCTTAAACACTGCCTCGACACTTGGACTGTCTGGCCTAAACAGTTTCTTTTTCTCATAAGTGTAACAAGCTTGTTGACCCTAAATGGCAAAAAAGGAAGTATTTTCCCTGCTTTTTTACAAACCTCTCACCATTTAAATTACATTATCCTCCATTTTCGTTGACCAGATCCCAACATTACATCTCTAAAAAAGAGTCTACAAAAAATTATACATCTAGATCGGAGTATAAAATATCTATTTGGATGCAACGTTGATGGTTGAATACAATGCTTCAATATCAATCCTTTCAAATCCAACACCACTATCAACATTGATTTCTTAGACATGTCTTATATTGTACAACTCTCATTATTGCCTAAAACTGACTCCTCCACCACAACTTGAGTACATTTTCATGTGTAGGAATATCATTGAAGCTTCTTAGCAGTGATCTTTCATCATTGAAGCTTCTTAGTAGTGATCTTTCATCATGAATGTCAAATGTTTCTGTTCAATTCAAATCTTTATAATGTTCATAGCATTTGCAACATTAAAACACCAGTGACACTTCATTATCACAAAAATCTAAACACCACATAAAACCTCAAGCTAAATGATCCCAGGGCCATTCTTGCAAGCACAATGTGTTATAGAATGGCCCTAGGGCCATTCTAAAATTTAGCAGCAGTTGATACAAGAGAGTAGAGAATGTCCTTAGGTCTATTCTTTCAAGCACATTGTGCATGGTAGAGTGGCCTTAGTTCCATTCTTTCAAGCACATTGTGCATGGTAGATTGGTCTTAGGGCCATTCCAAACCACATTCTGCTTTCAAGAGTGTCCCTAGGGACATTTTTACTCTCTTATGTCAACTATTGGTGAATTTTAGAATGATCTTAAGTTCAATCTCTACATGTGCATGCATAAAACATCAACATTGTGAATGGTAGAATGGCCCTGAGGCCATTCTACCTATATAATGTGCTTGAAAAGAATGGCCCTAGGGCCATTCAACAATCCATGATGTGCTTTAGAATGGCCCTAGGGCCATTCCAAATCACATTTTGGATGGTAGAATGGCCCAAGGACCATTCTCCACCTCTTGTGTAAACATTTAATGATTTATAGAATGGTCCTAGGACCATTCTATAAATGGTCCTAAGGACCATTCTCCACCTCTTGGGTAAACATTTAATGATTTATAGAATGGTCCTAGGACCATTCTCCACCTCTTGTGTAAACATTTAATGATTTATAGAATGGTCCTAGGACCATTCTCTACATGTGCATGTAGAAAACCATAATAAAACACACCATATAAAATAGAAAAATATGAAAACATACGACAATAATTTATTCTTTCATTTATCAATGTAGAATGTACATAGTGTTAGAGAAAATTGTAGTCAACAAATAGCTCATCCTCGACATGAATGTCACATAAGGTTTCAACACATATGTAGCCATACTCACAACATAATTGACATTATATCTGCTATATACCAAGTTGGTAATTTTGGGACAAGAGTGTATCATACATTTGGTCTCACCTTTGTGCCATGAGAGCTATTTATATGTCCTACCACATTTCCATACTCTACATCACCAATAATATACACCATATCATCTAGATTATCTACCTTGGGATCCTCTTGAAATGAGTAATTCAAAGCCCTGGGATACACCTTGCACAACTCCTTCCAATCATTGTGATAATAATTATCTCCTCCATAGTGGAGAATAGTTACACCTCTTGTGAGAGGAGTGTGCACAAATAGCCCAAGACCAACACCTTGTATAGTTGATGAATGGACCATAAATGCTACACTCAAACATCTCACCAATTGGAATAGGAAAGATGGGGGTACCAAGAGGATCATCCTTTCTCACGTAGTATCGGGCAAAACATGCATTTAATAGACCTATTTAATTGCATGGAGTTTCAAAAACAAGAAGTCCAAGTGTCATTAGAGATATACAATGATGAAGACCATGCAATCGATGCTACACCATACCCCTGCTACTAATGCTATCGAATCGAAATCAGAACATGTTAAAAAGTATGTTCTCTACCCCTAACATGCCTGAAGAAGGGCCCTATGGAAATTCTATACCCCCATGCATGCTCATCTGGTATAATAGCCCTATGGCCATTATACCATGGTTCATTTGGTAAAGAATGGCCCTATGTCCATTCTATACCTCTTGTGCCAATAGGTGAATGTTAGAATTTCCTAGGGCTGTACTCTACTCGTGCATGCATAAATTGTCAAGATTGTGCATGGTAGGGATATTCTTGCAAGCACAATGTAATTTGGCATGTCGCTCGGGCCATTCGACCATGCACTATGTGCTATAAAGAATGACCATAGGGCCATTCTAAAGCACATTATGGACGGTAAGCTACCCCAAATCTCACTCTGCATGAAGGAACCATGGTCATGTTAAAAAGGCCCTAGGGCCATTCTATAACTCCCTCTTCCAACTATTGGTTCATGATAGAATGGTCCTAGAGCCATTCTCTATGCCTTGCATGCATGGAATATCAAGATTATGCATGGTAGAATGATCGTGGGACCATTCTAGGGCCATTCTACTATGCAGCACAATATGCTAGAAAGAATTCCCCTAGGGCCATTCTACTATGCAAGAAAATATTGTGGATGGTAGAATGGCCCTTATGACTGTTATCATAAGCACAATGTGTTTTAGAATGGCCCTTATGATCGTTATCATAAGCACAATGTGTTTTAGAATGGCCCTAGGACCATCCATGGTGTGTTTTAGAATGGCCTTAGAAGCACTCTTTACCCTCTTTGTTCCAAATGATGGTGAATATTAGAATGGGCCTAAGGCTATCCTGTACCTGTGCAAGCATCAAATATCAAGACTATGCATGGTAGGGTCATTATTGCACAAGAACAATATGATTTATCATGGGCCTATAATGATTCTATTGTGCATAATATGTTATAAAGAATAGCCCTATGGCCAATCTATACTCTTGGTGCATGTTAGAATGGCCCTAGGACCATTCTAGTATGACTTGTAATGTATGTTAGAATTGCCGTAGGGCCATTCTATAACCCCTTGTGTCAACTATAAGTGCATGCTAAAAATGGTACGTAATTATTTCTTGTTACATCCAATTTTACATCACTATAATGAGCATTATCATGTCATTTCTTACCATTAAAATAGTGAATCTTACAATAATATACAAAATATGGGTCAATCCTCTTCATCCTCAAAGCATAAAAGGCTTTCAATTGCACCTGAAGAGTCAAAGCGTGTTGTAGTTGGTTGAGGATTTATTTCAATTGGTTGGGAACTACATCCAATGGAGGTAGAGGCATTGGGTTGTGGTTGTTCATTAGGAGTCCTCGCCCCCACTATCTAATTCCATTTTCCATCTTTGCAAGGCTTAGAAGCTTTGATTTCACCTCTTCACTTCCTTCAGCACTGTCAACCAAGCATATCAAAACTCTTTTTGCTTTGACTGCATATCGTGACACAAAACCATTACTGAAAGCATCAATGAGCATGAGATCTTGCATACAATACAATCTAATACACTAATAAAAGACAGTGGCCTTGTTGTATCATAAATAAGTTATGGAATCTAAACCTTTCACTCTCTCATAGTCTTGATTTAAAAGAGCTACATCCAAGACCGGCGGACCCACCAAGCCAACAAACAAATCATAGCCTTTCAAAAGCATCTTCCTTACTCAAGAAAACTAGCACACTTATAGTTGGGTGACGCCACTACATGGTGCATCTCTCACAAAATCTATTGTGCCTATAAGTAGTTTGTTCCATCCCTATACATTGTTAAAGGCTTCTTGCAGATGCATAACATTAATGATATTTAAGAATACAAGAAATACATATTGTGAGAGACTTGCACAACCACTGATAGCCGTGATGACATTCAATAACTGTGAAAGCCTCTAATATTTCATTACATCTCCCTTGCAGGACCCTCTCTACTATCCAAAACACATAATCCAATCGGCATTGGATCAATGAAGTATCGAGTAAGAAAATACTTTCCCTCCATCTCCAATCTCACCACCAACAGGAACACGCCAAGGATAAACTTGCACAACCACTGATAGCCGTGATGCCATTCAATAACTGTGAAAGCCTCTAATATTTCATTACATCTCCCTTTTGCAGGACCCTCTCTACTATCCAAAACACATAATCCAATCGGCATTGGATCAGTGAAGTATCGAGTAAGAAAATACTTTCCCTCCATCTCCAATCTCACCACCAACAGGAACACGCCAAGGATAATCATTAGAAGCCGACACCTGTTTGCTAACATTAATAATCCATTGAGTGTAGTTTTTTACATCCAATGGAAATTCTGGGACATCCTTTCCAGCTTGCAACTTAGCCTTTATCCATTGTTCTTACTTATGTTTGCAGCACATGATAGACCTTAGCATTAACATTATAAGATGTAGTCAACTCTTCCCAATTGTGGCACTTCTTTGCACCATCCACCAATTTACTAAATTTGATGACTAGTTACTCTTTCATGACTTTATCCTGCTTCATTAGTGTTACATGGTCTGCCATCTTGTCCTTAGCAATACCCTTGGAAATCAAGATCATTCTCGATTTTAGTTCGGATTGGATGATCTTCACCTCCTTGTCTTCTAGCCCACACAAGCATCTAAATTGAGAAGGATTGGGCTTTCTTCCTTGATTTGACTATTTTTCAACACCTATAATAATTTCTAGCTAGTGGTAGTAAAGATCTTGTCTGAACAAGCAACCATGTGTGACTACTTTTGTGAAAAGTAGGGACAGAAGTAAATAAATAGTGACTACTTCTATGCAAAAAGTAGGCACCCATCAATGTTTCTGCACTCGTAATGAATTTTTACAAATATAAATACAAATATAAACGAGAAAACAAAAAGTAAGCAATAAGAATATCCAAATTATAACTTATCTAAAAAATTCAAATAAGCTAGAAAACATAAGAAATAATTACTTACATCCCAATTTGAGTGAGATGCATGCCCCTTTACAAGTCCAGGTATCGGCCTTGAGGGTTTGTGATAATGATTCCATTGGGCTCTTAAGTGCTTGAGTATATCACTATAAGCCTATTGTTTAAACGCTGCTTGGGACTCTAAATTTGCCATATAGAATTTTGGGGGTGCATTACGACAATCCGGGCCTTCTGAACCGCATAAATATTTCTCAAATAAAGCATCTTTTCATGCAATTGAGTCCTTAACTTGACCTTGGCAGTATAGATGGAATGTTTCCCATCTATGATCCAATAATCATAATCCTGGAGATTTTCACTTACCACCTCTTATTTGGTCAATACATTTCCCTCCCTTTTTTCCAATCTTATTTATTGGCATCAAATATGCACAAGACCTAGGATTATTCGTACACTCAACATACCACTTCACACATAGTTTGACTTTGTCTTTTTTTCAATGGATGACATAGATAATGCTCGGGTGCTTTTCACATTTCATTATTGGAATTTCAAACTCTGTGTACAAACTAAGTGGAAAGTATTTTGCATACTTGTCCATACCCCCTTAGACCTGAATCCTTTACCTTTTTTAGCCTTCCTTGCCAAATTCTTGGAACTCATAGTGTTCAAATCTAAAGGTACCTCTTAAGAACCTCTAGCTCCCAATGTAGTAGACTTTACTTTATCCACATCAAAAATGTTTCCCTCTTTTTGTGGAGAAGATCTTGCCTTCTTTGAACTTGATGTAGCTACATTGGGCTTTGACACTTTCTTGTATAATAACATCTTGTAGCTTGTTAGCAGTGATATCAAAGGTGTTATCAACAACCAACTTCCATCCTCTAGAGAACATAGTGTCCTCTTGATCTGCTACCATGCAATCCTTGGCATATGCTCAAGGAGAAAGTTGATAAGATAATGCATCTGGTATCTGAAGATCAATACATTCAATTTTTGGATACAAGTCAAGAATGTCCACAACAACAACCATTATTCACCCTTTATCCTCGAAAGACTTGTTGTCATCTACTGGTGACCGAAGAAAAAGATGCATCTTGTGTATTTTTTGACCATTGAGATTGTAGAAGTCCATGTACCACTTCTTTGGCTCGCCATGTCAACATTTGATGGAAAATAAATTTTCCTCTTTGGAGCCATCCATGTACCTAAAATGAGTTAAAATATAAATAAGTCAATCATATAAAAAATAATCATACTTACATCTGAATGAAAACCTTCCATTAATGCACTTTAAAATGATGCATAGCATGTACCTAAAATGAGTTAAAATATAAATAAGTCAATCATACAAAAAATAATCATACTTACATCTGAATGAAAACCTTCCATTAACGCACTTTAAAATGATGCATAGCATGCTTCAAAATTTTATGCATGCCATTTTAAAATTCGCAAGATGTTGATACAAGAAGGTAGAGAATGGCCCAAGGGTCATTCTACCACCCACAATATGATTTGGAATGGCACTAGGGCCATTATAAAGCACATCATGGATCTTGTGCAAATAGAATGACCCTAAGGCCATTCAAAAACACATTATGCTTTGCAAGAAAGGCCCTAGGGCCATTCTACCATGCACATTTTGCAAGTACAATGGCCCTGAGAAAAAAAAAACATTAGACTTATCAATTTTACAAACATAAGGTAGAATGGCCCTAGTACCATTCTAAAATTTACCTATAGAGTTCACACAAGAGATTGAGAGAATGGCCCTAGGACCATTCTCGCAACTAGAATGTGATAGATAATGGCCCTAAGGCCATTATACCATGCACAATGTTCTTAAAAGAAGGGCCGTAGTAGGGCCATTCTTAATCACATCATGGATGGTAGAATAGCCCTGGGGACATTCTTTCACGCTCATATTGTGCAAGTACAATGGCCTTGAGGCAAAACAAAACACAAGACTTATCAATTTTACAAACATAAGATAGAATGGCCCTAGGTCCATTCTAAAGAACATCATGGATGGTAGAATATTTCAAGCAGTTCATGGTAGACTGGCCCTGGGGTCATTCTCTCAAGCACTTCATGGATGGTAGAGATCGGCCACCCTAGGGAAATGTAACAAGGGAGTTGATAATGGCCCTAGGGCCATTCGCTAGCACAATGTGCATTGGAATGGCCCTAAGGCCATTCTACCATGCACAATGTGCTTGAAAGAATTCCCCATAGGGCCATTCTAAAGAACATCATGGATGGTAGAATGGACCCAACTCCAATCTTTCAAGCACATTGTGCATTGTAGAATGGTCCTATGGCCATTCTAAAGCACATTGTGGATGGTAGAATGGGCCTGGGTCCATTCTAAAGCACATCATGGATGGTAGATACTCCCTAAGGCCACTCTCTCAGGCACATTGTGTAGGTAGAATGGACCTAAGGCCATTCTGTAATTCACCATTAATTGACATATAGTATAAAATGGCCCTAGGGTTTGGCATGCACATGGCTCAAGGACCATTCTAAAATTTACCAGTAGTAGTTGGCATAGGGGGAGTGGAGAATGGAGCTAGGACCATTCTTGCAAGTCAACGTTTTATTATTTTATGCAAGCACATGTAGAGGTAGAATGGCCCTAGGGCTATCTCAAGCACATTGTGTAGGTGGAATGGCCCCAACGCCACTCTAAAGCACATTGTGCCTGCAAAATTGACCCAAGGGCCATTGTACCATGCACAATCTTAATATTTTATGCATGCACATTATTCCCTACAGTTGACCCTAGGGCCATTCTAAAGCACATCATGGATGGTAGATACATTGTGGAGGGCCATTCTCACAAGAACATCATGGATGGTGGAATGGGCCTAGGGCCATTCTCTTAAGCATAATGTGCATGCTAGAATGGACCTATGGCCATTCTAAAGCAAATTGTGGATGCTGAAATTTCCCTAAGGTCATTCTCTCAAGCACATTGTGCAAGTAGAATGGTCGTATAGCACATGTAGAGTTTGGCCCCAAGCACAATGTGCATTAGAATGGACCTAAGGCCATTCCACCATGCACAATGTGCTCGAAGGAATGGCCCTACTGCCATTCTAAAGAACATCATAGATGGTAGAATGGAACAAGGTCCAATCTTTCAAGCACATCTGGTAGAGATTGACCATAGAGAAATGACACAAGGGAGTGGAGAATAGTTCTATTTCCTAAAATTCACCACATTTTGAATGGTAGAATGGCCCTAGGGCCATTCTAGAGCACATCATAGATCAAAGATTGGCCGTAGGGCCATTCTCTCAAGCAAAGCACATCATGGATGGAAGCTTGGCCCTAGCGCCATGCTCTCTACACATGCATGAAAACTACATCAAGAATGACCGTACGACCATTCCACTATGCATAATGTGCTTGAAAAAATGGCCCTAGGGCCATTTATGAGAACATAATGGATGGTAGAAAGGACCTAGGGCCATTTTGTCAAGCATGTTGTGCATAGTAGAATGGCCCTAGGTCAAATCTTCCAAGCACATTGTCCTAGGTCAAATCTTCCAAGCACATTGTACATGGTTGAATGCAACTAGGGCCATTCTCTCAAGCACATCATGGAAGATTGGTCACATAGGGAAATGATGCAAGGGAGTGGAGAACGGCTCTATGTCCTAAAATTCACCACATTGTGGATGGTAAAATGGCCCTAAGGCCATTCTAAATCACATCATGGATGGAAGATTGGCCCTAGGGCCATTATCTCTACACATGCATACAAAATACATCAAGATTGGCCCTAGGGACATTCTCTCAAGCACTTTATGCATGGTATTTGAAAGCACATCATGGATGGAAGATTAGCCCTTGGGCCATTCTCTCTGCACATGCATGCAAAAGATTAGCTATAAGGCCATTGGGAGCATAGTTGAGAATATGAACAAGAACCAAGCTACATTGATTGAAAGTATGAACCATAATCGTATGTCATTGCTTGAAGCTTTCAAGGGGGAATCCATCCACAAGAAAAGAGCTCTAGTGGAAGAGCTACCTACACAAGGCAATGCAAATGTGTTGGATTGGGTTGAGTCCTTGAAAACAAATAGGAGACTTCTTTAATCAACACAAGAACTTGGATGACAATGAGCGTGTGCAATTGGGTAATAAAGAAACTTTGCCACCATAATCATTATCTTTTGGGAGTTTGCCTTCACACATTCTGTCTACATCACATGGTGATGCAAAAGGGAAGCATGTGGATTTCAATTTTACACATGTGGATGTCTTAGGATAATGATGATCCACCCACGGGGCCATGCATGTGTAATGCCTGCCTGCTGCTGAGAGGATGATGATGAGTTCAATGGAATTAAGGAAAAGGTTGTCTTCTCAAAATTCAAAGGATAAGGATCAACCAATGAGAAATATTATGAATGGGTTGATGAGTTGGATATGTATTATCCGATGAACATAAGAAGTGATCACACAATAAGGTGTACTTTGCCTCACTCCACATGTAAGGGTATACACACACTGGGGTGGCGACATTTGTATGACAATAGTTATGAGATTACCACATGGTGTGCTTTTAAGAATGCTATGGAAAATTCCTTTACTTCCAAGTTGAGGAATGACAAGTTGATTGGTGAAGGGAATGACTTGGAGAGCAAGGGTTTCACAACGTCAAGGACTACACACAAAAGTTCTTGAAGCTTATTCTTCATGTGGATAGATCTAGTGAGAATTTCAAGATGCGTAAATACATCAAGGGTCTTAGGGCCAACCATTGGGGCAGATGTAAGAGCATAAAGGCCTAATAAACTCCAAGAAGCTATTATGTATGTTGAGATATACCAAGACAAATATGCATATAAAGGGCCAGCAAGAAGTGGAGGTAGGGCTGATTTGAATGTTTTCTAGGGATGCTTCTTGAACTCTCACCATTTCTAGATATCCAACCGTCTATGGTGGTGGTGCCAAGATGAATTTTAAATTTGGGTCAAATCCTTCTAAAGATTCAATTAGGGATGGAAAGCCACCCAAAAATGGTGTAAATAAAAACAAGTTTATGAATGAGGACCATATTAATAAGAGGATTTGCTACAAATGTGGTGAAAAGTGGAACAAGGAGTATTTCAAAACTTCCAAAGCTAAAAATATCACCATCAACATGCTCCTGGCTGAGGTTATTGATGAAGATAATCATGGAAATGATAATGAGGCTTCTATTGATTATAATGAATGCTTATAAAATGATGATGAGATCATGTGCTTGAGGGAGAATTTCTTTCTGATCCTAGTGGCACTTTGCTTAGAAAATGATACTCAGGCTTCTATTGATTGCAATGAATTCTTAGAAAATGATGATGAGATCATGTGCTTGAGGGAGAATTTCCTTCTGATCCTGGTGGCACTTTGCAAGATTCTTGGCAAGAGTATGATCATGGAATGCATGTGTACTTTTGGGGATGCAAGCATGAAGCCAACCTTGTGTACCTTGTCGCATGATTCTTATGTGGGATGTAAGGGTGAAAACACTTTGAGGTTTAAGGCCAAAGTCAATGGATGCATGGATAGTGGAAGTACACATAGCTTTGTGAACAAGATATCATTGTGTGGTCTCAAACTACAACATATACCTTTGGCAACTTTTCATGAAGTTCAAGTGGATTGCACAATGATGTGTCAAGGTGTAAGTTCATGAAGTTCAAGTGGATTGCACAATGGTGTGTTAAGGTACAGTAAATTTGGATCTCTTAAAGGAGCATACATGCAAAGATGATTTTCTTATTATTGATATGGGACCATTGATATGGTTCTTAAGTGTGATTGGCTCTCAAGTCTTGGTTCTTTCACTATGAATTTGAAGAAAGGATTTATATAGTTTTTGCATGGTGAAAGGAGCATTACATTGATGGGAGTCAAATCTTAATTCGATCAATCCCACTCAACTTAAGAGATAGCTCAAGGATATAAGTTATGTATATGTATTATAATTTTGCAAGGATGAGAGCAATGATGCCTTCAAAAAGGAAGTGCACAATGGCATGCAAAAGTTGTTGGATGAATACAAGGATGTATCAACATGCCTTAATGTTTATCACCAAAAAGATACATTTATCACATGGGATAGAGCTTGAGCTAATTCTAGGCCCATCAACAAGTCGCCATATAGATTATACAAAGTCGAGATAGATGAGATGGTGAGACAAGTGCAAGAGTTCATGGACATGGGATGGGTGGATCCAAGTTAATCTCCTTTTGCATCTCTAGTGCTTCTTAAGAAGAAGAAGGATGGAACTTTAGAATGTGTGTGGATTACCATGATTTGAACAAGTCTTCCATCAAGAATACCCTATACCTCGAATTGATGACCTTTTAGATGAGTTGAATGGTGCCTGTTTCTTCACAAAAATTGGCTTGAAGTTGTTGAGATATCGAGCTCATCTAGTGAGGTGGTGGACACTGCCCCACACTTACACCACTGGCATGGTTGGTGAGATCATGGGTAATATGCGGCGAGTGGGATGACAGGCTGTGTGACAGCCATTCTAGAGACTGGCATAGTTATAGAGCCAGCTCATTTAGTTGGGTTCACACTATAGAGAACCCTAGTATATATTTGGTTGAGTACCTTTTCATATTGTGTGTACTCTTATCTTTGTATATGGTGTGCTAAAAGTGTTGAGTGTTGAGTGAAGAAGAAGAAGATTTTCAGCCTCTCACCTTGTGTGTTCTCTTTTAGGGTTTTGTGAGTGTGTGTGCTTGCAAGAGCTCTCTTCTCCCCTGCATCATTTCATGGTATCAAAGCCTGGTTTATGCTAAGGGCTGAGCTGCAAGCAAGAGAAGCACAGGAAGTAGTACGAGAGTAAGAGCTTCAACTACTCTTCCCTATTTGTGTTGGTGACTACACCCTTTGTCGGGAGCTCTATGGGAGGCACCGACAAACGATCTCTGACTGAGGAGCTTTCTTCGTGGGAGTAAAGCTATAGGGAAACTATATTGTCCTATTGGATGACATTTGTCGGGCCAAAAACGCGTTTCGAGCGCGTTACGACCTCCGTTTTTTAGAAAGCAGGGGATTTCAAGCACTGCGCGAGGGTAAGTCATCGATTCTCTGTAGAATTGTTTTAAGAACTGCAGGAAGACAGATTGGTTATGCAGACATTGTGTGTGCTGTAAGGAGGTCAACAGTTGCCATTGGGTGTATGTATGCACATTGAGGTCACTGGTTGTGACATTTCAGTACCGCTGTAGAAAATACAGCAGTTTGTGCAGGATAAACCAGAGTGCTATTTCTGGTAAATTTGTGTGTCTGGCAAGATATCAAATGATGGCATAAACCAGATTGTTGCTGAGAAGCTTGATAAGAACAACTTCCATGCTTTAAGGTTTAGGCTGACAAATTTTCTGATGGGAAAGGGCTACTGGGACTATATAGAAGGTGAGCATGAAGAGGCACCGGAGATACCGGAGATCAATTTGACTGCTGCAGAGATGTGAAAGAGTTCAAGGATTGGAACCAAGGAGCTAGAAAAGTTATGTATTGGCTCTCTATTGGTATATACAGGACACCATGATTGGGCACATACAGGATGCCAAGTCCCCCAAGGAGGCGTGGGACACCTTGGTAAAACTCTATGAAACGAATACCAAGGCACAAAAGATACAGTTGAAGAATGAACATACTGTGGAGAAAAAAGAGTATGTCTGTGAATGACTATATTGTGGAATACCTTGCATCTATTGGCATTTCAGTAGATGATGATGATAAGGTAGAAGTCTATCTACGTGGTCTCGGGCCACAATACAAGGCGTTCAAGACATCTATTCAGACTTGGGAAAACATTCCCAATTTTACAGATTTGGTGTCTATGTTAATTATAGAAGAGAAGAGCTTGGGTGAAGACCAACAGTCTTCACAAAACAAAAACAGTTCTTCAGAGCAATAGGCCTTCTACACAAGTTCAGGAAGAGGACGAGGTAGAGGAGGCCGTGGATGTGGCCAAGGAGGTGCCCGAACAAGTAATCAAAATTATGGCCAGCAGCAGCAACAACAATAGTACCAGAATTCACAACAACAACAACACGTAGGTGGAAGAGGCCAATTCATCAGAGGCAGGGGAGGTCAAAGAGGTTGTGGAAATTGGCAAAGGCAGCATAATGATATATGTGGATGCTTTTATTACGGTAAGCCTGGGCATGTGCAGGCAGATTATTATAAGAAGCAGGGTGACATGCAAAATGGAAAATTGTAGCAAAACAACTATGCATCCTCGAGCAGAAATAATGAGGATAATGAAAGGTTGTTTGTTATGCAGCATGTTGTTAATGCCATGTCTGAAAATGTTGAAGCAGCATAGAAAGATGATGTATGGTACGTTGATTCAAGTGCTTCGAACCACATGACAAGTCATGGGCAGTGGTTCAAGAGATGAAAAACCTTGAAAGACCAGGTTTTGTGGAAATAGGGGATGACACTGCTTATCCAATTGCCCATGTTGGAGATGTGCCATTGTTTATGCAGGATGGCAAAGTGAAGTACCTTGCAGATGTACTTCATGTTTCAAACATAACAAAGAATCTGGTTTCAGTTGGCCAGATGATTGAGTAGGGTTTGCAGGTTCGGTTTAACCTTGATGGTTGTTATGTTGAAGACTTTAAAGACAAGTGCAGATTGGTTGGGCAAAAGGCAACAACAGAGTGGACAGAATGTTTACATTAAATGTAAACATGCCTGAAGTGAGTGTTGCGATGTTTGCAAATGGTTCAGGAATTGTTGCAAACAGAGACATTTGGCATAAAAGAATTGGACATGTGAATGTGCAGAGAATGAAGTCTATGCAGGGGCTGCCAAAGTTTAAAGTTGAAGGTATGCAGAAAATATGTGAAGCATGCCAATTTGGAAAGCAAACAAAGCATGTATTTCCACGTGACAGAAATGTGAGCAAAAATGCACTAGATGTTGTGCATTCAGATGTATGGGGTCATACGAAGACCATGTCTATGGGAGGCTGCAGGTATTATGTGACATTTATTGATGACCACACAAGGAAAGTGTGGGTATACTTCATGAAGAAGAAGGGTGAGGTGTTCACTCATTTTCAGAATTTCAAAGTTATGATTGAAAAGCAAACAGGGAAATATGTAAAGTGCCCAAGGTCAGATGGAAGGGGAGAGTACTTCTCCAATGAGTTCTCTGAATTTTTGAAGAAGAATGGTATTCGGAGACAGTTTACATGCAGATACACTCCGCAACAAAATGGAGTTGCTGATGAGCAGAAAAACAGGCACATTGCTGAGATTACGCGAGCATTGATGGGAGAGAAGAATATGCCATATAGCTATTGGGCTGAGGTTTCTATAGCAGTTTACATCAGAACAAGACTCCAACTGCAACTATACATGATGTAACTCCAGAGGAGAGGTTTACTGGCAGAAAACCTGATTTGTCTCATTTGAAAGTCTTTGGATGCATTGCATATGTGCATGTGCCAGATGAGTTGAAAACTAAGCTAGATCCAAAAGCTGAAAAATGTGTGTTTATTGGGTATTCCCTTGAGCAAAAGGGATACAGGTGTTATAACCCTGCTACTACATGTGAGTTGAGGGTAAGCAGGGATGTTGTTTTTGATGAGATGAGTAGCTGGTATGCTGCTGAAAAAGAAGTTGTTGGGGCTGATGTGAGTAGAAATGTGGTTGCACAGAATACAAGTCAACAATCACAGTCTTTGAGTGGACCAGGAGAGTCCTCATCTAGTAGTTCAGTTGATAGACCATGGAGTGGCAGACTGCGTCATAATACCAGTCCAACAAATGTGGTTAGTACATCACATAAAGGCAAAGAGAAAGTGGTTAAGCCCCTTAGTATGCCTGACATTTCTACAGGGCATTCTCATGATGTTGATGGAGAGTCTAGTGGCTTAGAGATGAGCCTTGATGAGGATCTTGGGATACCAGCTATGAGAACACTTGGTGTAAAGAAGGGTATGGAAGCCATGAATGCAAAGCTGCAAAGATCTGGGAGAGTGAAGAATCCTGTGCAGAGGTTTACCTATGATGGTTATGTGGCACATCACTATGCATACATGGAAAAAGTTGTGCAAGTTGTAGAGCCCACATGCATTGATGAGGCTGTTGGAAATGTGTGTTGGGAGAAAGCTATGGATGAGGAGATGGATGCACTATCATTAGGGGAAGGTTGAGGTCTATAGGGGTCCTTTAAGCTGCCATATTATGATTTTAATGACTTTGTTAAAATGTTAAGTTTCTTTGACTTTAGATACCTTCTTATTCTTCAAATGGCTAGAAGTTTGAATTTCAAAGTTTCCCGTCAAAATTGAATTTAAAATTGAGTGGGCCGAACCATATCATGTGACATATCTATGGAAAGAGCTCAGTGAATGAGTAGATTCTGGATCTCTAATCTTCGACAAATTTTGAGCTCATATGTAGAAGTTATGGATGTCCGAAATTTCAAAAACTTCCTCCCCCCCCACTTTTTGGGAATGAAAAGTACAAAAAGATATCTTTTAGAGAATCTTTTGATCACCTTTAATCACCCAACATTTTTGTATACATGGCATCACGTGATTGGCCCTTTTCCTTAATAGCCTTTTAATCACATGGCATCTTAAAGGGCCCCTATAGACCTCAACCTTCCCCTAATGATGGAAATGAGACTTGGGATTTAATGCAATTGCCTGAAGACAAGAAAGCCATTGGATGCAAGTGGGTGTAAAAAGTAAAACATAACAGTGATGGAAGCATAAGCAGGTACAAGGCTAGATTGGTAGCCAAAGGATATGCGCAGACATATGGCATTGATTATGAGGAAACTTTTAGCCCAATTGCCAAGATGGCAACAATGAGAGTTGTGATAGGAGTGGCTGTGTCGAAGCAATGGTCTTTACATCAGGATGTAAAGAATGCATTCTTGTGCATGGGGATTTGCAAGAAGAGGTGTATATGTTGCAGCCATCTGGTTATGAGGATGTGAGTCACCCCGAGCATGTTTGCAGGTTGAAGAAAGCCTTGTATGGCTTAAAACAAGCACCAAGAGCATGGTCTGACAAGATTTCTGAATATCTTGTCACTATTGGCTTTCATGTAGCCAATGTATATTTCTCGCTGTATGTGAGACACAGTGATAGAGGGGTTGTGCTTGTTGTCATCTATGTAGATGACCTGATCATTACAGGGGACCATGATACAGAGATCTTTGATGTAAAGATCTTGCTTAGAGAGAAGTTTGAGATGAAGGATCTGGGGGAGCTCAGATATTTATTGGGCATTGAGGTGATTATGTCACTACATGGTATTGGATTACTGCAGAGACGGTATGGCTTGGACATGTTGTCCAAGTATGGTATGACAGGCTGTAAGCCTATCTCAGTGCCATTGGATCAGAATGGCAAGTTAAGTGCAGATTCAGGAGAGATTTTGGAGGATCCTACTATGTATAGGCACATAGTAGGAAGCTTAATCTACACGACGATCACACTAGGCCAGATTTGAGCTATGCTGTTGGGTTGGTGAGTTAGTTTATGCAGGTTCCTCAGAAGCCGCATTTGGATGCATTGAGACGCATACTGAGGTATGTGAGGTCTACTTTGCATTGTGGCCTATTTTATCAAACTGGGACACAGATACGTGTACATGGGTACACAGATGCTGATTGGGCTGGTAGTATCTCAGATAGAAGATCTAGTGGCTTCATGTTTTCTTTGGGGAGTGCTGCTGTGACTTGGAGTAGCAAGAAGCAGCCTACGGTTTCTCTATCCAGTACAGAGGCCGAGTACAGAGGTGCTGCTATGCCAACATGTGAGGTAGCTTGGTTGAGAAAGCTACTTGTAGATTTGGGTCTATTAGTTGGATAGACGAGTTGTCATTTTCTGTGACAACATTAGCAATATACAGTTGGCCAGGAACCCAGTTTTTCATGCTCACACGAAGCATATAGAGGTCCACTACCATTTTGTCAGAGAGAAGGTTTTGGAAGGAGACGTTGACCTTGTTTATGTCAGCACATAGGATCAGGTCGCTGACATCTTCACCAAAGCATTGGGTACAGAGAAGCTCCATAGATTCAGGGCTTCGCTTGGTGTACATGAGATGGAGTTGAGCTCGAGGGGAAGTGTTGAGATATCGAGCTCATCTAGTGAGGCGGTGGACACTGACCTGGGGGATAGGCCCCACACTTACACCACTGGCATGGTTGGTGAGATCATGGGTGATTACATATTTTGATGGTTTCTCAATGATAATAAGATGGAAGCTTGTCCAAGAAGATTGTGGCGCCCAGAATGGAATAACAGCGTGGTGATGCGGCGACTTGCCGGCTACCGTGATAATAGCATTCTAACTTCAAATATAATGGTTTTACTTGATCTAGGGTGAACACATTGTAAATGCCACAAGTATGCTTGATAAATACATTGGTATGGTAGATAGGCTAGTGATGTGGAAAATAAAAGTGGGCCTTCATGCTCACATGGATTTTAATTGTATTATTAATATAGTATTCACCATAAGGCTACAAGTTGGGGAGTGTGGAAGGCATGTTGGATGCCTAACCCTAACCTCAACCCTTAAGGTTAGTCCTAACCCATGCTCCACTAGAGCTTGTTCCCATGCTCCCATGCTCACACGCCTAATGTGGGTTAGCCTCCTAGTATATGCACATAACACCGCCGCTGCGGGAAGAGTTTACAAGGAAGGAGTCATACGTTTTAGTCTCCATCCTTCAGCCCTTCAGGGACGCAGGGAGGAGTGTGTCTCTCTGTAGCCGAGCAGCTTTTGCCGTCTGTGAGACAAGATCAGGAGTCATAGTTCCAGGACGACATGCTTAGTGGGTAACCATTCTGATTGGAGAAGATAGCATTGACTTCCTCAACGTTTATGCCCCAAATGCTTCAACATGGTAGAGCTATCTTTTGGAGCACTGTCGACAGGCCCTTCCCCAAGCTGATTTCTGGTGCATGGGTGGTGACTTCAACATGGTAGAGGCAGCAGGATAGACTTGCCGGTGGCATGGCCACTGCCTCAGTAGGGGTGGAGTACTCTGCATGGGATAAGATGATACTAATTCTTAGGGGACAAGACCCTTGGTATCTTTGAAAGTTTGGGCGCAACCTTGGGATTCTTAGCTTTTCTCGATTAGATAGTAGGCGGAGCACTGGCCCCAACCTCTCTCGGCTAGACAAGTTCTATGTCGATGATGAGTGGGCTTGCAGCCGTGGAGGCATGGTTGGTATTCTAGCAGGCACTACATTTTCAGACCATGCCACAGTTATTCTGTCCCTAGAGGACCCATGGACCGGATTGAGTAGATATGGGCAGGTCTAGACTTTTCCTCAAGATCTCCAGTGTGCACTTTGGATGAGGACCTTGGGGAGGTTAGTATTTTCTTCAGGAGGTAGCCCAGAGGAGATTGGAGAGATTTTGAGGGTAGGAGAAGAGTCTGAGGAGGGACCTAGCCTCTTTACAATGTCTTCAAGAGAGTTCCCTAGAGAGCCCGTGGGGGATGATCGCAGCTTCCTGCATGGAGATTCAGTCCACTGAGGAGAGGAGGGTGGAGTATAGATACCATGACCGAGTCTCATTCTGGACTCAAGCTGGTGATAGAGTTACCGGAAACTTTTTTGAGATAGTCGGCCCCCCTCACAAGAGGAGAGACGGTATTTGCAAGCTACGTGGCCAGGATGGAGTTATTATTTCCGATTCCTGCAAAAGTGAAAGCCATCGCCAACGGATTTCTTTCAGTCTCTTCTCACTCGTGCCCCATTATCCCCCTAGGTGATGGATGCACGTGAGAGAGTCTGGAGACACAAGAGAGGTGGTTCCCCCTCCCTTCTGTCTTTCTTATTGATGCCTTTCACCTAGAGGAGCTGGCGGAGGCAGTGAAGGCATTACCAAAGGGGAAAATGCCTGGGGGTGGATGGGCTTCCTGCTTCTTTCTTTCTTCCCCATTGGGACCTCATGGAAGGTGGCCTTTGTGCTGCCCTTCAATGAGATTATGCTCACAGGTGCCATGCCAAAGAGGCTCACAGAGGGCTTGATACATTTGATTCCCAAGGAGGGTGGTGATAGATTGGAGATCCGGTAATTGAGACCCATCACCCTTCTAGGGGGGACGGCCCACAAGATTTTGGCCAAGGCCATCAGGCAACTTCAGCCTTCCCTCCCAGACTTGATCCATGACACTTAGACTGTGGTTTTGTTCAGGATCGGAGTATTTTGGACAACATCTTTACCTTTTGGGAGGCAACAGCTTTGGCCAGGATGTGAGAGTAGGACCTCATTGTGCTACTCCTTGACTTTGAGAAACCTTATGATAGGGTGGATTGGAGCTTTCTAGAGGGCACTATGAGCCGGATGGAATTCCCCATGGAGTGGATTTGCAAAGTCTCAGGACTTTATTCAGTATCTCACAAACAGATTCCCCCTTTCCCACTTGATTCGACAGGGCTGTTCTCTGGCATCGTACCTCTTTCTATTTGTCATCAAGGATATGAGTAGTTTTCTCTCCGCCCCCAGGAGACCGGACTTCAGGGATTGCGCCTTCCCTTCCACACGTAGGAGGAGTTGCTGGACTTAGAGTTTGCAGACGACACAACAATCTACCTTGCTGGATATGTTGGGAATCTCTAGAGATTCGCGGAGGCGATAGAGATTTTCTATCGTGCATCAAGAGCACAGATCAACTGGCACAAGTCGTGTGGTTTTTGGGTAGGCTCAACACCCACCCCGACTTGGTGACTAGTTGAGGCTTTCCAGTGGAACTCGAGGGGCACTCTAGTCTAATACCTCAGTTGCCAGCAGGTTGGCATTGATATATCTCCTGAGTAGCAGCTCGCTCCGCTTCTTTTGAGTATTTGGAAGAAGCTTCTATATTGGAGCTCGACGAGGCTATCCCTTGTAGTAGGTAAAGTGGTGGTGGCGAACTAGGTACTGCTTGCCACCATGTGGTACATCACCTCGTGCTGGGCCTTTTCTTGAGCTTGTATTGGCCAGGTATAGCATTTGATCCGGAACTTCTTGTGGGGGACTGGAAGTGATGGGAGGCTAGCCAAGGCCAAGATGGTGTGGAGAGTGATCATTCAGCCATGTAGCAGAGGGGGGCTAGGTCTCATTGATCCAGCTATACAAAGTCATGCCCTATTGGGCAAGTGGATTGTTGGAGGAGTCCGTCTTGGAAGGATTTCCTCTTGGCCTGGATTTCAGCCCACATTCCGAGCCTTGGAGGCCAATGGCCGTAGAGTACTAGATGGATCTTCACATATATGCAAGCCCGTGGTTTTAGTTCGACCTTTAAGGATAGATTCCCAGCCAGTCTACTTTTTACTTGTGGGATCATCTCAGGCTGCTAGCCCTTAGACAGATTGTTCCAGTGGCTTCAAAAGGAGCAGCTTTGGTAGCCTTTGATATGGAACCCCCTGATCCGTTTACCCAGTGGTGGCCACATGCTAGGGGCCTGACCGCACATATCCTAGGCGCCTTGAGCATGGGACCAACCAGGTCTCTTGGAGATTAGGTTGCACATAGGCAGTTACCATAGGAGGATCAGGAGAGAGGCTTGATAGGGATCCGGTGTAGAGACAGGCTCAGCATCGACATTGACTCAGCTATTCCTCCGGAGTGGCTGACTCCTATTCGAGAACCAACCCCCCTGATATGGCTAGGTCTGTTCACCAGACATGATATTCTCGTGGTGGTCTATGGAGCAGATGAGGACAGTTGTCTGCTAACTTTTTCTATTAGATTACATGGCAAATTAGAGAGATCAGAGCACCCCTTGGAGGATTTTAGAGGCTGCACCTTGTAGAGGGTGAGGGTGATTGGTTTTCGGGCATGTGCATGGCACTTAGATCCAGCCACCGACTAAGGTGGCCAAGGAGAGATTTTTGTGGTTATGGATTTGGGAGTGCCGACCTCTCACGCGGTTGTGATGGGACCCTAAAGAGTGGATGTGGCATGATCCCACAAATCCGATGGAGAATCTAGATGCCCCTTTCTTTTCATATACAACGAGGCTCGACCACAGGATCCAGATGTCAGAGATAAATGGCACATCGGCAACAGCAGCACACTGGCAGTCTAGCAGCAGTGGATACTTGGCTGGTAGTCTAGAGGCTCTGGGACAGCTTTCGACCAAGGAAGATCAATCTCTTCCTCTCGTTGACGGCACACAAGAGTCTGGCAGGGTCTTTGGCTGGTAGCCAACAACTTGCCCGAGGTACGGCCACCCCCAAGAGTCTGAGCGATATTGCCTTTGGGATTGCTTGAAGGGTCAACAGATTTGGCAGCGGATTCTCCGCATCTTTGCTATGGACAGGGCATTGACTTGGATTATCACTTGGGGTACTGTCGCTTGGGCAACTGAGGCTAGAGTGGTCAGGACTTATAAGAAGGATGGGGGAGGCCATGCCCTTTAGGTCTCCCACCATCGTATTACAGTAGTACCAGTCACAGCCCCACCTGCAAGTGTTTGGCATCCAGGCTCATGCCGCCGACGCTAGGAGATTTGCAGTAGCATAGCAACCTAGCACATCTCGCATGCTAGATGTAGCGAGGCCATCAAGGGTATCCACACTCCGATCGGCTGAGCCCATCAAGAGCATATGGCTCGACATCATTCACACCCTCCGCGGGGTTAGTGGAGGAAGCTGTAGGGAGGTTCTAACTACATGCGGAAGCGGTGAGAAGCCTTCTTGAGACTTTGGAGGCTTGGCCCTTTCCTCGGGCGGTGACCCCATTTGGCACTAAAAACCACCTTTTTGTGGTTGTTTCTCCCCCCTTCCCCTTTATGAGATAGCCTTCTCCTCATAGAGCATCCAGCCAGAGGAGAAGCATCTCTCCCCCTTATGATCACTTGTTTCCCTCCCCTCCCCCTTTATGAGATAGCCATCTCCTCATAGAGTGCCCAGCCCGAGGAGAAGCATCTCTCCCCCTTATGATCACTTGTTTCCCCCCCCTCCCCCTTTATGAGATAGCCTTCTCCTCATAGAGCGCCCAGCTGGAGGAGAAGCATCTCTCCCCCTTATGATCACTTGTTCCCTGCCCTTATATGAGGCGAGTTTGTATTTAGCCCTTCGTGGTTGTACTTAGCCCTTCGTGGTTGTACTTAGCCCTTTGTGGCTATTTTCTCCTTAACTAACTAATTAAAGGATCTTGTTCTCGGGAAAAAAAAAAAGAATAAGCACAATATCAACTCGGACGAAAACTTCAAGTATTCCGTGTATCTCTCATGCCGTTGATTCCGTGAGGGAGAAGCTATGGCTGAAAATGCCCCAATGCATGTTGAGGGGCCAGCCATGCCTCATGCTTATACAGGGCACATGTATCTATGCCTTATGCATCACCTTTTGCTCCTAAAATGATGCCAGTCATAGGGGCTGTCCCAATGGACAAACATGCGGGAAAACATGTTGAGATACAAGCACATGCATCAAAGTCTCGTGACTTCAAAGCCAAAGAAATAATTATGAAGTTTAGCGCATATCATGGGGAATATGATGCATCAAAGGCCCTTACTTTTATTGCCCAATTCGATATTGCTTTCAGTGATGAGGATTTCACTTAGAAATCCATGATCCGGCATGTAAGCATGTTCATGAAAGGCATTGTTGCCCATTGGTGGCTCATAGAGAAGCTCTCACTGAATCTTGTTAGATCATGGGAAGAGTTCAAGGAGAGTTTATATGCCCAATTATTTCCTCCCAATGCATTGAATGAGATAACATGGAAGTCGAATTGGGTGAAGCAAAATGAGGGAGAACCAATGAATGGATATGTACAAAAGTTTTGGAAAGTGCTTTTGGAGGTGTCTCCATTTATGCATGTCACTAAGGCCAAAAGGAAGAGAAGGTTTCAATCGAGATTGTAACCCGTGTACAAAGCGGGACTACAAATGTATCCTGGTCACACATTACACCAACGAATCGGAGCCGCCATTGCCATAGCCTTGGCATACACGCTTTGATCCGTGTAAGGCCTACAAGACCAACAAAATCACCTTCATGCATAAAGGCCGAGAGCATGTAATTGATGCTGGTGGTGATACCATTCCTCTTGTATCTCATGTACAAATTAAGAAAGTAATGAAAAGATTATTTTTGTGTACTTGATTTTCGTACGAGATCATGTTGAGGAAAATAATATGCATGTAAACACTCTTAGTAATGGTAGGCTGAAATTCTTGCAAGAGTACAATGATTGTGATGAGTTGCCACCCATATACGATCATCGCATTGATCTTGTGCCAGGTAGCTCACCACCTAACAAGCTAGCCTATCGTGTAAGTGCATTCCAAAAAGAGGAGATCCATTAGGGGAAGGTTGAGGTCTATATAGGGGCCCTTTAAGATGCCATGTGATTAAAAGGTTATTAAGGAAAAGGACCAATCATGTGATGCCATGTATACAAAAATGTTGGGTGATTAAAGGTGGTCAAAAGATTCTCTAGAAGATGCCTTTTTGTACTTTTCATTCCCAAAAAGTGAGGGGAAAGTTTTTGAAATTTCGTACATCCATAACTTCTACATATGAGCTCAAAATTTGTCGGAGATTAGAGATCCAGAATCTATTCGTTCGCTGAGCTCTTTCCATAGATATGTCACATGATATGGTTTTGCCCACTCAATTTTAAATTCAATTTTGGCGAAAAACTTTGAAATTCAAACTTCTAGCCATTTGAAGAATAAAAAGGTATCTAAAGTCAAAGAAACTTAACATTTTAACAAAAAGTCATTAAAATCATAATATGGCAGCTTAAAGGGCCCCTATAGACCTCAACCTTTCCCTAATGATGAAGCAGGTAAACGAGCTTCTTGAGAATGGGATTGGTTTAGCCAAGCTCTTCCCCATATTGTTCATCCGTCCTCTTTGTTCAAAAGAAGGATGGATCCTTTTGTATGTGTGGATTAAAGAGATTTGAATAAGCTCACCATTAAGAATCGGTTTCCGATTCCACGCATTGACGACATCCTTGACAAGTTGGATGGATCGACAAGTTTTAGCCGAATTGATCTCAAGAGTGGGTATCATCAAGTGCGTGTAGTGTCTGAGGAGGTACATAAAACTACTTTCAGGACAGCACTTGGGCTTTATGAGTATCTTGTTGTGCCTTTTGGTCTTACGAATGCCTTAGCTACATTCAATAGAATGATGGATCGCATATTCTATGGGTACAGGAAATTTACAAGTGTCTTCTTTGATGACATCCTAGTCTTCTTGAAGACCAAAGAAGAGCATAGAGCTCATTTGGCTATTGTTTTTGAAGAACTCCGTAAGCATAAACTCTTCATAACTGCAAATAAGTGTGGGTTCTTCTTGTTAGAGATACATTATCTTGGGCATATTGTGTCCAAAGATGGATTGTGGATGGATCCTACAAAGATTGATGAAATTAGGAATTGGCCCGAATTGAGTTCGGTGCATGAGATTGTGTCCAAAGATGGATTGTGGATGGATCCTACAAAGATTGATGAAATTAGGAATTGGCCCGAATTGAGTTCGGTGCATGAGATCCATAGTTTTCTTGGATTATGCTCTTATTACCGCAGGTTCATTCAGCACTTTGCATGGATTGCTTCTCCTTTGCATGATAAGAAGGCTACATTCAAATGGACCAATGCACTCCTCAAATTGAAAGATGCAAATACTCATGGTCCAATGTTGATCATTCTAGATTTGCAAAAGCCTTTTAGCGTGGAGTGTGATGGATGTGGAAATTGCATAGGAGCTGTCCTCTCTCTTGGCATTTATGTGAGAAAGAGCTCTTGGCTGTAATTCATGCACTTACTATATGGAAACATTAACTTCTTGGGGCTAATTTCACTGTGAAAATAGATCACTAGAGTTATTTTCTTACCCAAACTAAATTGTCAGTATGAGAAGTATATGAGGATGGCTAATTTCCTCTCTATGTTTCATTTTCAGATCTTACACACCCCAGGAAAGAAGAATGTAGTGGCAGATGCATTGTCACGAAAGTTGTATGTAGTAGCTATTTCGGTTGCCTTTTCATGGAGACTTGTCTGCCATGCGTGATTTGTATTATACAGATGATTATTTTGCCACTATTTGGACTGATTTAATGACTGGTCATGCACATGCCTCATATGTGATCACATAGGCAGTTATCTTATGAAAGATAATTGCCTATGTGTGGTGTCTGACATGAGGCAAAAGGTTTTGGATGAGTGCCATGCTCCTCCATATGCTGGTCATAGAGGCATAATGCCTACTACGCACATGATTGAGCGGTATTTCTTTTGGCCAGGTATGTAGAAGAACATAGAGGCACATGTACGTGCATGTATGTTAAAACCCTAAGATCTCTCTAGATAATTGTTATACTTAAACATGCATAAATCAGGCATAAACTCATCCACCCAACCAAGCCCAAGGGATGCACACATGAATTATAAATGAAATACATCATACCTCTACCTTGATGTCCCATACCATCAAGAGGTATAAGTCCCAATCCAATAGCATGTAGCTATAGCGTGAAATGGTAGGTGAGTAGATATGGACCTCTACACAAGAGACCATAGCCTAAGCCTCCAAGCCTCCAAGCCCCCCTTGAGTGTGCCCCATGCCCCTATTATATAGAAGGGCCCTCAAGTGACTCTTGACTCTCCATTTCCCATGTGTGACCCTTGGGATGCCTGACCCCAACCTTAACCCTTAAGGTTAGTCCTAACCCATGCTCCACTAGAGCTTGTTCCCATGCTCCCATGCTCACAATCGTAATGTGGGTTGGCCTCCTAGTATATGTACACATAATGTGCATATAACAATGTATCACCTATCAAAAGGTGAAATTTGATGGTGGGCAAAAGACACCACGTTTGCTTCAGCCATTGCCTATTCTCACGCAGCCATGGGATAGTATTACAATGGATTTCATTATGGACTTGCCATGGACCCAACAAAGTAATGATGCTATTTGGACAATTGTGGACAGGTTTAGCAAGCAAGCTCACTTCTTGCCGGTCATAAAGACCATCAAAGCTGAGCACATGGTTAAAATATTCTTGCACAAGTATTCAGGCATCATGGAATGCCGAAGTCCATCGTGGGGGATAGAGATCCCAGGACTACAGCGGGCCTTATTTGATAACATGGACACCAAATTGGACTTCTCACCCAAACGGATGAGAAAAGTGAGGCTCCAAATTCAGCCGTCTTGGATCTCTTGAAAAGTTATGTGGCGGATCAAAAGTCTTCTTGGGAGAAGTACTTACCGCTTCTGGAATTTGCATACAATAACATGGTGCATGCATCTAGGGAAAGGTCCCATTTGAGATTGTTTATGGTAAGGTGGTTTTGCCACCCATCCTTTGCACAAAGAATGAGATATTTACAGCTGATGAGTATCTAAGAGACTTGGATATTGCTTTTTCTCAAGTGTGGACAACCATTGCAAGGTCACAAATAAGCATAAAAAGATTGCCGACAAGCATAGAAGGCAATTGGATGTTAAAAGAGAATGATTAGGTATCGCTGAAAATTGAGAAAACAAGACTTTGCAAAGAGGCCTAGCAAAGAGGGTGCATATCCTAAGCTTGCAAACCAGGTACTATGGAACTTTTCATGTGATGAAGAAGATCAATGAAGTGGCTTTCAAATTGACATTGCCTAGTCATTGGCACATACATAATGCTTTTCATGTGAGTCTCCTTCATAAGTATGTAGGGTCGGAGCCTATTGACACGGTCATTGAGGATCCACTAGAAGTGGATGAACTTGAGGATATTTTGTAGCTAGAGTAGATTGTGTATCACAAGGAACACAAGCTTTCCATAGGCAAAGTTGTCAGGCGTGACCTTGTGAAGTTTAAGAACTATCTTCCCATCGAAGCTAAATGGGTAGATGCAGAGTTCTTCAAGATTGTCCGCATGTGCTTTAGGCATAGTGGGATGCTTTTAAGTTGCAAACAAATATTTAGAAGCCGCCGGGGGGGGGGGGGGGGGGGAATGTCACCATTTGGCCACCCAATTGGTCCACCCATGTTTTCTTATGATGTATGTACATTGGATTGGTGTCTCTAGTGGCAGTTGTATGTGCCGGGGATTGATGCCACTCATGTGATAATGTGGAATTGGCTTTTCATTGGGACTTGTGCCTCTGTGTACATGCCCAAAAATGCCTGGTGGATTGGTATTCCATTGGATTTGGTACCTCGTGTACTTTCCTAGAGCACATCTATTTTGGTATAGTCTCATGTGAATGGGGATTGTTCATACCAATGCTACATTGCATAGCAACTATATGTGCTTGTTTGCAATTGAAATTGCATGTTATTTTCATGCTTGCTTGACCAATGTGTAATTCCGGGTAAGGGGATGCTTGCCCGTGAACCTTGCATGTGAAACTATTGCTGACATGGTTATGTGGCATGTGACAGGTGGTAAGTATTGGTCCTAAACCTAGCCTTAGGAATTAGCACTAATTTATAAGTGAGTGTGTACACACTTCATTAAGTTTTGGGTGACCAAAACTCACTTATAAATTATGACCATCCCGGTGTTCACACATTGATGTCTCGAGGTGGACAAACCCAATGTCCACCGCCTAGACCTTATCCCATAGAGTACGTTCTAGCTTGCACCACATAGCATCTACATGACACCTAGAGTGGACAACTCACCACCTCACTCTTCCCTCTCTCTCTAGAAGTAGGTGCCTCCTTCATGAGGCCTCTTGGGTTGTATTTTCTACACTCTCCTTCCCAACTCCATATATAAGCTTGCTAGGGTGTTTCCCAAGCTTTCAAGAGTGTTTTCAGGTGCTATTCACTCTCCTACACACTCCCAATGACTGAAATTCAGTAAAATAGCTCTCTTCCTTGCTATAATTTCTGGTCTTTTTGCTGAAAACCCTAATTTCATCCTTCCTTTCTCAAGTTGAACCATAGGGGAAGCTTTCCCAGGGTTCCCTTCATCCTCTTGATGAAGATTTTTGTCTCGCAAAGAATTGCGACAAATCAAAGATTTCGACACTCCAAGCACTTCCATCGCAAAAACTTCGCTGCCATTGACTCTAATTGATTGGTAAGCTTTTATGCTTAAATATGGAAGCAAGTAGTAGGAGGGAGGAACCGGATTACAAGATCACACATCCGGTGTAGTGTTCTCTTGGCCTATGTGCTCTCTTGCAAAATGTTGCTACCATGTGTTGGTGGAACAATAGAGAGCAGATGGTAGGGAACATGGGCACTTGAGAGGGTAGTGTGAGTTGCAAGTCTACATCGACGACCAGTTTGTTTGCAATACTGTATTCATATGCATTAGTATGGAAATCTGGTCAGAAATGCCCATGACACTATGCACTTCATTCTCCCAAGATCAACATACTTTATTTGAGAGAGGGGATGGCCATTCTGGCTCATTGTTCGTCTCTTGTCGATTCAACAAATTACTTCTTGTATTGAGCATGTTGTCCATTAAATCTTGGTGTATTTAAGTGTATTGATTAGCACTGTGTTCAACTAAGTTACAAATTCTTCACAGCTGAAGTATTCTGAGAAGAAGCCCAAATCGGATCATGATGCTTGAAGGCCAAGTGGACCTACCATTGTGGCTAGAAGGGTCACTACTAGAGGAAATGTCCTCAGTGGAGCACCAAGAAAGGTTCTGATTTCTCATTTGTAGCCACCGTGAAGACTCCAGATTTTGTGCACTTAGAGATTATGGACACCGGATCTTCATCTTCTTCAAGCAAGGAGGTAGTTGGTCTCATAGTCGGGGATACTCGGGAGTGGATTCGAGACAGTGGTGCTTCTAGGCACATGACTCCTTGAGAGTTGTTACAGGACCTTCGGAGGCAAACCATTATTGGTGTCAAGTCCACTATCCCAATTCACGTTGAGGGCAAGTTGGAGATCATTCCCAATGGCAGAGGGGGAAAGCATTCCTCCCCAGTTCTTTATGTCCCATTTCTTGGCTTTCATGTTTTGTCAATGCATGAGGTTTGCAAGGTTGGAATGCGGGTGGAGTTTGATGAGCATTCGGTTGCTATCCAGGACAAAGCAACAGGCCATGCAGTTTGGGAAGGTGGAGTGGAGAATGGGATTTACAAACTCTCGGCACTCTCTTCTCTTACAGGTACTCAGCTTGATGATTTGTGGCATTCTCATTTTGGCCACATGAATGTGGACGTGCTACGGCGGGCCTTCTGGGACCAGATGGTGGATGGCTAGATGTTGGCAACAGGTAGGGACATTACAGTTCTTGCATTCATGAAGCAGCATAGGAAGTCTTTAGTAGGCTACCAAGTGTGCAGCTTCGAAACCACTAGGGTTTGTTCACATTGACTTGTGTTGTGGGCCTATGCAAACCCCATCTTTGGGAGCAACCTTGTATTTCAAGCTGATTGTAGCAGGTTTACATGGGTGCTCGGTTGTTCAAGGACTGGTATGCTTTGGTGGAAAAGGAGTCTGGATTGCAGGTGAAGACTGTTCGAGCTGACAAAGGAGGCAAGTTCTCTTCCAATACTTTTGTGTAGTTTTGTCTGGAGAATGGCATCAAGCAGGAGCTGACCAATACTGGGTCTCCTTCAAAAAATGGAGTGGTTGAGTGAAAGAAACCAACAGTGGTGGAGATGGCGAGAACAATGTTGGAGCATCGCGGCCTTCCTCGTCCACTTTGGGGAGAACGTGTGGCTACGGCTATCCATATCCTCAACCAATATCCAACGATTGCAGTGCCTAAGATAACCCATTTGAGGCTTATTTTGGTAAGATACCAAATGTGTCCAATTGTTGTGTTTTTGGGAGTGATGCCTATGTTCACATTTCGAAGAAGCAGAGGGGGAAGCTTGACTCCAAGTCCCAGAAGCTTGTTTTTGTGGGATATAACTCTCTTTCCGAAGGCTACAAATCATATGATCCATAGCGGAATGAGGTTGTTGTCAGCAAAGATGTTGTCTTTGATGAGCATGTTCCAGCTTCCACTGGTGTTCGAGAGCCAGATCAGTATGAGGATGAGTCATAGGCTATTGTTCCAGCTAGCCAACCTCAATCAGTAGGAGAGGTTGATCCTCTTGAGGTTGGAGATTTTGTTCAGAGTCATCTCCTGTCTGTACGTATTACTCGGTAGGGAATGAGGGCCTTTGGCGGAATGAGGTTGTTGTCAGCAAAGATGTTGTCTTTGATGAGCATGTTCCAGCTTCCACTGGTGAGGAGCCACCACTTCTTGGAGAGCCAGATCAGTATGAGGATGAGTCATAGGCTATTGTTCCAGCTAGCCAACCTCAATCAGTAGGAGAGGTTGATCCTCCTGAGGTTGGAGATTTTGTTCACAGTCATCTCCTGTCTGTACGTATTACTCGGTAGGGAATGAGGGCCTTTGTTGTGGGTGTGCCCGCCCGGCATGGGTATCTCTCCATTTTTCTATCCATTCCTAGTTTTGTAGGACTATGGAGGGGGGAGCCTATTTTTTTTGTTCATGTTCTGGTCGGCTGTATAGTTAGTGGCCACCCATGAGGGGCCCATTGAGGGGTTGGCGGACCAGGTGGCACTCGTCATGGGGGCCAGCCTGGTCGTGGACATCTCATGGGGGTATTGGCATGTTTTAGTCTGGCCGACCAGTAGCCCTTTCTTGTATATATTGCACCCTTGCCCACCACACACCATTATACTAGCTTATGTATATAGTAGGGTCTATCAACTTCTCTCTCCTATAGTTCTGCGTTTTCTTTCTCACAGCAGTTTGTCTCATTTCCACTGCCCATTCCAACATGGTATCAGAGCCCCAGGTGGCTTGAAGCTTGGAGAAAGTGAGAGCTTGAGGGTTTGCTATTTTTTTGGTGTGCTGATTGGAGAATTTTGAAATACCAAGCGATATAACAGAAATAGGATTCCATAGTACATTGTATCGCTTGGTATTGACTCCATGACCCCATGACTCACAGTGGGGTCCGTACCAAGTGATATAAAGCAGACAGGATTCTGGAGGCCTTTGCATCGCTTGGTACTAACCCCATGACCAACGTTTTCACATTGGGGTCTGTACCAAGCAAAAAAAAGAAGATAGTATTTCGGAGGCCTATTAGTCGCTTGGTATTGACCCCATGACTCACAGTGGGGTCGGTGTACCAAGCGATATATAGCAAACAGGATTCCTTTGAATCGCTTGGTACTAACCCCACTATGAATGTAATCATAGTGGGGCTAGTACCAACAAGCGATATAAAGCAGACAGGATCCCGGAGGCCTTTGAATCGCGTACTGACCCCACTGTGAACGTTATCATAGTGGGGCCAGTACCAAGCGATATAAAGCAGACAGGATTTTGGAGGCATTTGAATCGCTTGGTACTGACCCCACTGTGAACGTTATCATAGTGGGGCCAGTACCAAGAGATATAAGCAGACAGGATCCCGGAGGCCTTTGAATCACTTTGGTACTAACCCCATGACTCACAGTGGGGTCGGTACCAAGCGATATAAAGCAAACAGGATCCCGAAGGCCTTTGTTTCGCTTGGTACTAACACATCTAGAATTCCATGTAAAAATTTAAAAAATACATGAATTTTGCTATTTTTTTCAAGATTGAAAACATGTGACCTTCGTAGATTTATAAACTGCTATTGTTTGTGACATAAAAATAAACTTGACTTACAAAATTACATACATAACTTAAAGAAATATCAATCTTTTTCAAATAAAAAATTATTTTATAAATTTTATGAATATGACACTTTTTTTAATGGACTTTTTGGGACAAATTCTACCACTATGCATAAATATGTACATTATTTGATAAGCACTCAAAAAATATTAGAATACATAATAATATAAGCTCCATAATTTATGAAAAAATCTAAAAAAATCCTTGAGTCTATTTCTAGACCCAAATAGTAAAGCCTTTAGTATATACTTGCCTAGATAATTTGCATGATATAATTATTTACTCTATTATTTTTAAGCAAATAGTGGGCATGATATACAACCAATGCTAAGAGTTTAAAGAGGTCAACTTATAGGTGTGCAAAGGTAGACTTGTATTCATATATATATGTAGAAGATGGTAAATATGGAGGCTATGAGTAAACCTAAGCATGTTAAAAGAGATATTTTTTCAGCAGGACAATCTTAGAGGCACACATCATATAGCCTATGGGTGTAAATTTCGCCCCACATAGGCATTTGTTTTCATGAAGAGAATTTTTGTTATGCAATATGGATAAGGGTTGTGGTGGAAGAAATTGTAGCCTATATCATGTACATATGTGGTGGTGGCAAAAATTCATAGTATGCATATATGTTGATGTTTAATCTAGATAGCCATTATCATGAACATAGGTGATGGTATATCTAAGAGTAGTGTAGGAATGAGCTCTAGTTATAATTATTTATAGTGCATGTGAAGGATGTTGAAAGATGGTATGTCTAAGGGTAGTGTAGAATGAACTCTGGTTATAATTATTTAGAGGACATGCAAAGGATGCTGAGAGATGCAATCTTCGCTCGCGACATTGTCTTTGTGTACAAAGAGAAAAGAGAGGAGCTTAGGGCTTTTAGAATGGTGGTAGAGAAGAGCTTAGAGCTTTCATGATGATGATAGATTCAAGGTACCCTATGCTGGAGAGCATACTACTGCACATAGGCATAGCAGAGTCCAAGCTCACATGCACCCCTGTCCTCGACATAGATGGTCGCACCATGTGTATTTGCTTATAGTTCTTCAGCTTTAAAATTGAATTGCAGAACAAAAATCAGGATTGGCGAATCAATCGACTTGTAGTAATCCAAATCAATGGAGCCTTGTACATTTGGATTAAAACCAATGGATTACAGGTCATCATGGATTATCTCATCTAGCTCTTTTGTTATCATGGATTATCTCATCTAGCTCTTTTGTTATCATGATTTTTTGGCATCTACTATGTAGTGATATTATTTATGATACAAAGGTTACATGGTTGCATAGATAAGCATTTTTTTTAATGACCTCCTCTCAAATTCATAGTCAAAGGTTGCGACCATATGTGTTTTTCACATCCTTAGCCGTAAACCTATGTTCTACCTATATCACCTTATCCTAAGTATATTTTTTCTTTAATTCTATGCAAAACATCAAGTTTTATGGAAAAGTTGATGTTTTACATAAAATTGATGTGAAACATCAACTTTTTCATAAAACTTAATGTTTCGCATCAACTCAATGCACAACATCGAGTTGTGTGGAAAAGTTGATGTTTGCATTAACTCGATGCAAAACATCAACTTTTAGCTCGATGTTGTGCATCGAGTTGATGCAAAACATCAACTTTTCCACACAACTCGATGTTTTGCATCAAAGTTGATGCAAAACATCAAATTTTCCACACAACTTGATGTTTTGTATCAAAGTTGATGCAAAACATCAACTCTACCACAAAATTTGATGTTTTGCATCAAGTTTCAGATGCTCCGAAGAAAAACGTTGGAGGATCGGAGGTTGATTTTCACAAACGAAATTTTTTTAGTGATTTTGTGCGCGTTGGCATGCTCAAATGACCTAGTCCATAAATTTTGAGTACCAACACGACAAAGCAACTTGCTTGATGCAGCAACTTGCTTTGTGACGTCTGCACATCGAAACATAGTCATGTTGGTACTCAAAATTTATGGACTAGGTCATCTAAGCATGCCAATGTGGACGGAATCACTAAAACAGGACGTTTGTGAAAATCGATCTTCGATTCTCTAACTTTCTTCTCCCCGAGCATTTGAAACTTGATGCAAAACATCAAGTTTTGTGGTAGAGTTGATGTTTTGCATCAACTTTGATGCAAAACATCGAGTTGTGTGGAAAAGTTGATGTTTTGCATCAACTCGATGCAAAACATCGAGTTGTGTGGAAAAGTTGATGTTTTGCATCAACTCGATGCAAAACATCGAGTTGTGTGGAAAAGTTGATGTTTTACATCGAGTTGATGTTTAAGATCGATGTTATGCAAAACATCAACTTCCCACAAAACTCGATGTTTTACATCAAAGTTGATGTAAAACATCAAGTTTTGTGGGAGTCTCGATTTAAGGATCCATCAGTCCAGCCTAACCCCATCCAGTCCCATGGGTTAGCCAACCGCCCAACCACTGTAGTGATGGGATCCAATTAGGAATTTGGTTAGGTTTTGTCCCGGGTACTAGGGAAAAGAGTTCCTAAGCCCCCTAGCCGGAAGTTCATGCAAACATAAAACTAGTCACACCACTTACACACCCAATATGAAATTGCCTTTTTCTCAGCATCAGCTAACTTTAAAACAATCCTTTAATGAAACCATTATGTCACTGATGACAATCCTCAAAATCTCTAGTTGAATCCATATTTCCAATCATACATTCATCGGTGCACTTATAGCATCATTGGCAACCAGAACGCTCACCACCTGTTCACTCAGGGGCCTTTTCAATAGTTCCTAGCTCATAGTACCCGACAATATTTTCACATATAAAAATCAAGATGGAATCCTCGTTGAAGATCAGCAAGATCAATCAATAGATCCATATAAGAGAGCCATGGACTCATCCGTTGAGGACCAACAAGGTCAATCAACCAGATCCATCCCCGGTTTTAGAAAACAACTCTTACTCCTTGTTCCAATATCTTCCACGACGCACGTGTGGGGGTATCTTCGGCGACCCAGAGCCCGAGCACCGTATGGTCAGCACCCTCTAGGATCCTTCGCAAGTCACCTAGCGCTTCACTCATAGGCCGCTTCCTTGGTCCCTCATCCACCATATCGGAAGCTCACCATTTAAATCAAACCGAGGCTGGTCAAGACCTCGGCCAACCTTGCTATGCGAGATGTCCTCCATTGACTCTCCGTCTCAGCAGTTGCAACTTTATCAGTTAGGTCTCTACGACCTTAATCACAAGATGGTCAAAATGCTTCCCCAGCATTCTTGACATAAAACAGTCATTTACAAACATGTCACAAATACAGTTACTATATTGAACTCTCGTCTTTTCACATTATTTCACATTAATCCATATTATTTAATCCAATTCCAATTCATATGTGTATCCATTCTTGACCAGATACATCATTTTCTATCCCATCACATAGGATTCATTCACTTCACATAACATCCATTCCTATCTTTCTTAATTTACATTACGTCTCCTCACATCCATTTCTCATTATATCTCATTCATTCAGATCTTATATTATTCATTCACATTCTGATTCACATGACATCTCATCTCATCCATTTGCTCATATCGACTTCATATCCATTCACATTCATATTTGTATTCATTATTCCACACACACATCCACATTCACATCTACATTTATACATCCATTTTCACATCCACATCCAAATCCACATTCATACATCCACATCCACATCTTCATTCATACATCCACATTCACATTCACATCCATACATCCATATCCACATTCCACATCCTCATTCACATTCACATACATCCACATCCACATTCCATATCTACATCCATATCCCCATTCACACATCCACATTCATATTCACATACATGCACATTCACATTCCATATCTACATCCATATCCCCATTCACACATCCACATTCACATTCACATACATCCACATTCACATTCACATTCACATCCAGACATCCATATCCACATTCCACATCCTTATTCACATTTACATACATCCACATCCACATTCCATTCACATCCAGACATCCATATCCACATTCCACATCCTTATTCACATTTCCATACATCCACATCCACATTCCATATCTACATCCATATCCACATTCACACATCCACATTCACATTCACATACATCCACATTCACATTCACATTCTCATCCATACATCCATATCCGCATTCCACATCTACATCATTTCTTTCACATACATATAACTACATCTATTCTTTCACATACATACATCTCCATCTATTCCTCGTTCATTTTCATCTAATTGATTCATTTCATATCCTCATATCTATTTATAGAATACAAGAGAATTCTTATTTTCGATATAAGATTTCTTTACGCATTTATTTATGCATAAATTCCAATTTAAGGAGACTAACACTTTCGAAATAAAAATCAATCTTTTATGCATCTTCCTATGCATGCATCTTCCTATGCATAAATTCATTGTAAATGAGAATGACACTTTTGAATAGAAAATCAAATCTTTAATGCATCTTCTTATGCATAAAATCAAAATTGACAAAAATAACTCTTTTGAACTAAAAATAGATTTCTTTATGCATCTTTCCATGCATAAATCCAATTTAGTAGGAATTACACTTTTAGAATAAAAGAATTTTTCTTATGCATCCTATTTATGCATAAAATCAAATATGATAAAAGTAATACTTTTATAATAAAATAATAATCTTTTATGCATACCTCTGCTGCATGAAAATCAAATATGATAAAAGTAACACTTTTACAATAAAATAATAATCTTTTATGCATACCTCTATGCATAAAAATCAATTATGATAAAAGTAACACTTTTACAATAAATTAATAATCTTTTATGCATACCTCTATGCATGAAAATCAAATATGATAAAAGTAACACTTTTACAATAAAATATTAATCTTTTATGCATACCTCTATGCATGAAATTCAATTATGATAAAAGTAAAACTTTTACAATAAAATAATAATCTTTTATGCATACCTCTATGCATGAAAATCAAATATGATAAAAGTAACACTTTTATAATAAAAGAAAATTATTCCTTTATGCATAAGAATAATAATAATCAATATGCATCTTCTATGCATGAAAATGACACTTTTAGAGTATAGAATTGATAGGAATTACTCTTTTAGCATAATTAAAGATAATTCTTATTTCCAAAAATTTTGCCATAACCTCCTTTGTATGGCTGACCATTTTTCAAATTTTTTTACTTAATTTTGTCTTAAAAATTAACTCTAATTGATTTAAAGTAATCTATACTAATCAAAAATCACTTATAAAAGAGAAAAATTTATAAAAAGTTTAATTCCAATAATTTTTACTTAACTAGGATAAAGAAGGGTTGATTCTAAGAAGAGAGAGGGGAAAAGCCTTTCGATCAAGGCATAACATCCATTTATCACTTCAAACAATCATAAACATTAGAAAAACATAAAATCAATAAAGAAAAATACAAGAATCTCTACTCACATAATTTCTTGGAGCTTTCCTTTGGCTTGATGGTTTGAGGGTTCAACTCTTGTTTGTAACAGGAGTGGCCACCAATCTTTGGAAGAGGGAAATGTCAAAAACTAGTGAATTATTAATAAATTCACAGTTCTTGGCTTGGGAGGAGCAGAGTAACAATGCATAAAACACTATTAAGTTTCAACAAAGGGGAGGGCTTCTATTTATAGGAGAAAGTGAGCCTCTAACCAAGCCAACTGATTCTAGAATTTTCCAGATCAATTTGGTCAATTTTTGACCATTTTTGGGTCAGTTTTGGTCACTTTTTGGATCTAGTTGAAACAGGAGAGAGGAGAGATGAAAATATCTCATTATTTGGGAGTTTAAAACTCATTCAAGCATGTGAAATAGGCGCCCTCTTCATGAGGGGAATTCCCCCATACAGAGGTGTCAAAAATGCATCATTTCACCTAAATATCTCTCTTTTTTAACTATTAACCTTGTCCTTAGTCAACTCTTCATCTTATGTGAGTATTTACTCATTTTTGGGGGATTTTCCTTTTATTCTTCTATTTATCTCCTCCCTACATTTGGATGAATCTTATTGGTCCATAGGAACCTTAATTTAAAATTTTAAAAAAATCTTCACCCCTAGGATAATGCCTCTTGAACAGATTATACTTAATTTCTAATGCACCTTCTGAAAATCTTTTTGAGCTTCTGTTTCAGGGGAACTTATTTTAATAGGATGAGGTATTTTTCTATCCAAAAATATTTAAAATCTGAATATTATCTCTCTAGAATATTTTTTCTCTCTAGGCCAAAACAGGTAGAAACAAGATCTTTTATATTTCTGAAGAGGGGACTAAATTACAAGGGAAGATACTGGACATCATGAGGGCTGGGGGGAGGAATCTTACATTCTACCCCACTTAAAAAACGCGAGATGTCCTCATCTCGTAGGTGGAGTATGATCTTTTTCATCTTCTTCTTCTTCTTCAATCACTTCCAGCGTTACGACTTTGGAAGTGGACGGCCGATTTGGTAACAACTCTCTGTGACTTCCCCTATTCTGAGGTGGAGGTCTTGCATTACTTTGGGTTGAAAATACAGGTTGGATAGAGGGTCTACCTCTGGGACTTCCCTGATTTTGGCGAATAGAACTGTGATTACTCTAGACGGAAGGGGCTGGAGTCTGGAATCTTGATCCCTGATATTCTTGCCCTGAAAACCTAAAAGGAGTTGGGCAATCCATGCTGCGATGTCCAAATCCTTGAGAGTTATAGCATTTCACTCTCTTGCTCAAGGGTGGAACTTCTGAAGTTGAATTCCAGGGGATTGAGTTTCGGGAAAAGGACATTTCTTCTATTTTGGAACTTCCTATATCCTGGGTTTGACCCTGATATCTCTTAGGTGGAGGAAGGTTGGAATCACCTTCTGGAAATAAAAATATTTGAAAGGCGACGGTGCTAGCTTTGGCGGGACTTTGACATCAAAGGCTTTGGCGAAATCCTTCGCCATCCGAACTGCTTCGGCCATGGAAATAGGTTTGGCATTCTTGACTAAAGTATCTAATGGCTCGTTCATTCCCCGAATGAACCTGGCCATCAGCTGCTCTTCATCCAATTGAGGGGAATATTTAAGGAGAAGGGCAAAAGCCTGATGGTACTCTTCAATTTTTTGGGTTTCCTATTTTAGTTCCAAGAACTCATTCATCTTAATTTCAAGAAAGCCTGGGGAACAAACCTCTTTCTGAGGTAAGCCTTGAGATCGGTCCAAGTTTGGGTATTTCGGTCGAGACAGTTTGTCTCGCAATGGTTTCTCCATGCCACTCTAGCTGTCTCCACTATCTTTAGCCTTGCAAGAGCCATTTTGCTCTTCTCATTGTACCCGGTGACATCGAAGTATTCTTCCATTGATTCGATCCACTTCTCCACAGTCTCGCCCAAGTTTTCCCCTTCACCCTTGAAAGGTCCAGACTGCGAACTATGAAGAGTTTTACGAACATCCAGGTTGAGCTCTTCTTCATCGAGTTGGGGGTTTACATTTCTATCACGACGACCTCGGTCCATGTTCCTATCAATACGAAAATTCTTGTTAAGTCTCGTTATTTATGATTCAATCTGAATTTTGATTCAACTGATTCCGGGGTTCTCTAAATAGGTCGGCTCCCCACAGAATCAAGGGATAAAGATACTCATATAGAACGCATTATCAGATAACAAATCATTCAGAATATCTCATTAATATCTTTATCATAATAATGGTCCATTAGACTAAATTTTTCCATCTGAAGAGTCCTCCATGGGGATTTCAAATTTTCAGATTTTTAATTTATCATCCCTTAACTTGATCCACTGATCAAAAGTTAACAGTCACAATCTGTCAGCACAATCCACTAATCTCATAGTGATTGGCTGAAGTCATTAACGTCATTCCAGCTACGAACATTATCACAGGGACTCGTCCCATTCATCCTCATTGCGGTTTCGCTCAGCTTATTACATTTCAACCAATTTTCAGGGATCATCATTTTTCAATCAGAATCCAAATCAACTCATCAGTTCTCAACCAAAATTTAAAAATCATATCAACCACATTCGAATTCATCAACTAGATAGCATTAATGCTTATAATTTCAAGTCTTAGATTTACTCGTATATACAGCCAGTAAAGAGCTGCAGTTATACCCTCGGTATAACTGCAGCTCTTTATAATTTCAAGTCTTAGATTTACTCGTATATACAGCCAGTAAAGAGCTACAGTTATACCCTCGGTATAACTGCAGCTCTTTATAATTTCAAGTCTTAGATTTACTCATATATACAGCCAGTAAAGAGCTACAGTTATACCCTCGATATATACGGGTAGTCATGGTTCTTGGAACTATAAGGTAAATACCGTCATGTCTAGGCCTCAAGCAAGTCAGGGATTCCATACAATTGCGGTACTTCCATCTCAAGATCCAATTACCAATTTACGAATTTCAGTTTGAATATCAAATTGTATGAATTTTATCACACAATTACAACCTTTTAGTGCCTCTTGATAAATTTTTGACATAATTGGCTTCTCGGTTGATCCTCATTAGCCAAATAGCTCTGATACCAATTGTGAGATCCTTGTCCCCACCGTGCAACGGATTCGGGGGTGCTAGCAGCGGAAGTAGCACTTCTTGCGCGGGGTAGGGTCCCACACTCGGGACCTCACCCATGGATATCCAGACTAGAGACTAATCCATCGGTTTTTCCAAAACCGAACCCGGAAAACTTCCTTTGCCCAGAAAGCACAGGCGATTCCACCAGGATAACTTTTTCCTAATGTAGTCAAAAGCCTTAACTAACTGAACTGATCTGACCGGACTCATAAGTTCCATAGTCAGATCAAGGGACAGATTGCACTTGGATCATAGAGACCAACGCTTTTTTCCTCATCAAGAGGCACAGCCATTGATCCTTCTTCCATAGAACAATTTTTGTCCGAGATTTACTTCATCTATCGAACTAAACAGAAATTGAGTCTCGATTTAAGGATCCATCAGTCTAGCCTAACCCCATCCAGTCCCATGGGTTAGCCAACCGCCCAACCACTATAGTGATGGGATCCAATTAGGAATTTGGTTAGGTTTTGTCCCGGGTACCAGGGAAAAGAGTTCCTAGGCCCCCTAGCCCGAAGTTCATGCAAACATAAAACTAGTCACACCACTTACACACCCAATATGAAATTACCTTTTTCTCAGCATCAGCTAACTTTAAAACAATCCTTTAATGAAACCATTATGTCACTGATGACAATCCTCAAAATCTCTGGTTGAATCCATATTTTCAATCATACATTCATCAGTGCACTTATGGCATCATTGGCAACCAGAACGCTCACCACCTGTTCACTTTAGGGGCCTTTTTAATAGTTCCTAGCTCATAGTACCCGACAATATTTTCACATATAAAAATCAAGATCGAATCCTCGTTGAAGATCAGCAAGATCAAGAGATCCATATAAGAGAGCCATGGACTCATCCGTTGAGGACCAGCAAGGTCAATCAACCAGATCCATGCCCGGTTTCAGAAAACAACTCTTACTCCTTGTTCCAATATCTTCCACGACGCATGTGTGGGTATCTTCGGCGACCCAGAGCCCGAGCACCATATGGTCAGCACCCTCTAGGATCCTTCGCAGGTCACCTAGCGCTTCACTCATAGACCGCTTCCTTGGTCCCTCATCCACCGTACCGGAAGCTCACCATTTAAATCGAGCCGAGGTTGGTCAAGACCTCGGCCGATCTTGCTACGCGAGATGTCCTCCATTGACTCTCCGTCTCACAGCAGTTACAACTTTATCAATTAGGTCTCCACCCATGACCTTAATCACAAGATGGTCAAAATGCTTCCCCAGCATTCTTGACATAAAACAGTCATTTACAAACAGGTCACAAATACAGTTTCTATATTGAACTCTCGTCTTTCCACATTATTCCACATTAATCCATATTATTTAATCCAATTTCAATTCATATGTGTATCCATTCTTGACCAGATACATCATTTTCTATCCCATCACATAGGATTCATTCACTTCACATAACATCCATTCCTATGTTTCTTAATTTACATTACGTCTCCTCACATCCATTTCTCATTATATCTCATTCCTTCAGATCTTATATTATTCATTCACATTCTGATTTACATGACATCTCATCTCATCCATTTGCTCATATCGACTTCATATCCATTCACATTCATATTTGCATTCATTATTCCACACACACATCCACATTCGTACATCCACATTCACATCTACATTTATACATCCATTTTCACATCCACATTCATACATCCACATCCAAATCCACATTCATACATCCACATCCACATCTACATTGATACATCCACATTCACATTCACATCCATACATCCATATCCACATTCCACATCCTCATTCACATTCACATACATCCACATCCACATTCCATATCTACATCCATATCCCCATTCACACATCCACATTCATATTCACATACATCCATATTCAAATTCCATATCTACATCCATATCCCCATTCACACATCCACATTCACATTCACATACATCCACATTCATATTCACATTCACATCTAGACATCCATATCCACATTCCACATCCTTATTCACATTTACATACATCCACATCCACATTCCATTCACATCCAGACATCCATATCCACATTCCACATCCTTATTCACATTTACATACATCCACATCCACATTCCATATCTACATCCATATCCACATTCACACATCTACATTCACATTCACATACATCCACATTCACATTCACATTCTCATCCATACATCCATATCCACATTCCATATCTACATCATTTCTTTCACATACATATAACTACATCTATTCTTTCACATACATACATCTCCATCTATTCCTCGTTCATTTTCATCTAATTGATTCATTTCACATCCTCATATCTATTTATAGAATACAAGAGAATTCTTATTTTCGATATAAGATTTCTTTACGCATTATTTATGCATAAATTCCAATTCAAGGAGACTAACACTTTCGAAATAAAAATCAATCTTTTATGCATCTTCCTATGCATAAATTGATTTTAAATGAGAATGACACTTTTGAATAGAAAATCAAATCTTTAATGCATCTTCCTATGCATAAAATTAAAATTGACGAAAATAACTCTTTTGAACTAAAAATAGATTTCTTTATGCATCTTTCCATGCATAAATCCAATTTAGTAGGAATTACACTTTTAGAATAAAAGAATTTTTCTTATGCATCCTATTTATGCATAAAATCAAATATGATAAAAGTAACACTTTTATAATAAAATAATAATCTTTTATGCATACCTCTATACATGAAAATCAAATATGATAAAAGTAACACTTTTACAATAAAATAATAATCTTTTATGCATACCTCTATGCATAAAAATCAATTATGATAAAAGTAACACTTTTACAATAAAATAATAATCTTTTATGCATACCTCTATGCATAAAAATCAATTATGATAAAAGTAACACTTTTACAATAAATTAATAATCTTTTATGCATACCTCTATGCATGAAAATCAAATATGATAAAAGTAACACTTTTACAATAAAATATTAATCTTTTATGCATACCTCTATGCATGAAATTCAATTATGATAAAAGTAACACTTTTACAATAAAATAATAATCTTTTATGCATACCTCTATGCATGAAAATCAAATATGATAAAAGTAACACTTTTATAATAAAAGAAAATTATTCCTTTATGCATAAGAATAATAATAATCAATATGCATCTTCTATGCATGAAAATGACACTTTTAGAGTATAGAATTGATAGGAATTACTCTTTTAGCATAATAAAAGATAATTCTTATTTCTAAAAATTTCGCCATAACCTCCTTTGTATGGCTGACCATTTTCCAAATTTTCCTACATTATTTTGTCTTAAAAATTAACTCTAATTGATTTAAAGCAATCTATACTAATCAAAATTTACTTATAAAAGAGAAAACATTATAAAAAGTTTAATTCCAACAATTTTCACTTAACTAGGATAAAGAAAAGAAGGATTAATTCAAAGAAGAGAGAGGGAAAAAGCCTTTCGATCAAGGCATAACATCCATTTATCACTTCAAACAATCATAAACATTAGAAAAAAATACAAGAATCTCTACTCACATAATTTCTTGGAGCTTTCCTTTGGCTTGATGGTTTGACGGTTCAACTCTTGTTTGTAACAAGAGTGGCCACGAATCTTTGGAAGAGGAAAATGTCAAAAACTAGTGAATTATTAATAAGTTCATAGTTCTTGGCTTGGGAGGAGCAGAGTAACAGTGCATAAAACACTATTAAGTTTCAACAAAGGGGAGGGCTTCTATTTATAGGAAAAAGTGAGCCTCTAACCAAGCCAATTGATTCTAGAATTTTCCAGATCAGTTTGGTCAATTTTTGACCATTTTTGGGTCAGTTTTGGTCACTTTTTGGATCTAGTTGAAACAGGAGAGAGGAGAGATGAAAATATCTCATTATTTGGGAGTTTAAAACTCATTCAAGCATGTGAAATAGGCGCCCTCTTCATGAGGGGAATTCCCCCATGCAAAGGTATCAAAAATGCATCATTTCACCTAAATATCTCTCTTTTAACTTGTCCTTAGTCAACTCTTCAACTCTTCATCTTATGTGAGTATTTACTCATTTTTGGGGGATTTTCCTTTTATTCTTCTATTTATCTCCTCCCTACATTTGGATGAATCTTATTGGTCCATAGGAACCTTAATTTAAAATTTTGAAAAAATCTTCACCCCATAATGCCTCTTGAACAGATTATACTTAATTTCTAATGCACCTTCAAAAAATCTTTATGAACTTTTGTTTCAGGGAAACTTATTTTATAAGATGAGGTATTTTTCTATCCAAAAATATTTAAAATCTGAATATTATCTCTCTAGAATATTTTCTCTCTCTAGGCCAAAATAGGTAAAAAAAAGATCTTTTATATTTCTAAAGAGGGGAATGAATCACAGGGGAAGATACTAGACATCATGAGGGCTGGGGGGAGGAATCTTACATCTAAACTATCCTTCACCTGAATAAACCAGATAGAAGGAAACTATCGCTGATATAATTTGACCATTTGAGTAAATTTAACGCTTTTTTCCTAATCAAGATCAGGCACAGCCGTTGATCCACTCAATTGAGAATTTTATCAGGGAATTAACTAGCTACTCGAATCCTAGCGTAATCCTAAGATTTTTCAGTTTGTTTATTAAAACTCCACTGATTCGAGCCTAACCCCATCCGGCCCATGGGTTGCCACCACCCTGCCACACTGGAATCGGTAGATCCAAACAAGTACTCATCCACCCATAATTGAAATGCCTTTCTTAACTTTAGCTTTAGAAAATAGATACGCACACACTCCTCTTTAAAACTTATAAAAATAATCCATTGACAAAACAGATATGATCACAGATTTCATAATTCAAAATTTCCATTCAATCCCTTGTTTCACAAAGACAGTACCACTTTGGACTCTCCGTTGGGACCAGCTGGTCAGCCAACGAGATCCAATAACAGATTACAATAATCATTTTGTCAACATACATATATATATCTTCCTCGACATAGGTATGGGTGTCCTAAGCACCGCAAGCCCGTGCATCGCCTGGTCAAAACCCTCCAGGATCCTCCTTAGGTATCCTAGTACTTCACTCAGGGACCGCTTCGTCGGCCCTCACCCATCGTACCGGAAGCACACTATTTTTCACCATACCCAGGCTGGTCAACACTTGGGCAGGTTTTTGCCGCGTGAGCTGTCCCTCGAACACTCCCCGCCAGCTGTTGCAACCGAACTTCCCTTAGATAAACATATATGCCAAACGCTCCCTCCAGCATTGTGCCGCCCGTAAGACAGTCCTTTAAGAAAACAAGGTTTCTATGCAAGTTCTTAGTTTTAATTTTTGTTTGAAAATCATGAATAATCTTAAATTCGTATCCCAATACTTCTAGATCCAGGTCTGAATTCCAAACAGAATTCCTCGAATTCTGTAAACTTGATCCTCAGATCAAAATCAAAAGTCTTAACCTAGTTTCAGATTTGGTGGGAGATTTGAGTACATTTTTCCTGAACTGGGCACATCGTCATCGATTGAAATTGACGAAGGAATGAGTTCTTGGTCAATAGTCTGAATCAGAGTCTGGTTCTGGAAAGATTCTTCCTAAACTATCTTTCTCGAAAGGTACTATTTCAATTTCTCTTTTTCTAAATTTTGTTCGACGAATATTTGCTTACAGATTTCTAAAACATTAATTTTGTATGAGGAATAAAATAATCATTTATCTCGATCTCCAACTTCGATAGTTTAATTGAATTTTCTTATTACCATCTTAGTGAATATGAAACGGTAGCATTTCTTCTCACAGATTATCTACTTATTCATTTTTCTAAATTTTTATGAAAATTAAATAGAGGATTAAGAGAACCCTTATTTAAATATAATCATTCTATATGCATCTTCTTATGCATAAAATCTAATTCTGATGAAAGTCACACTTTATCATTATAAAAATCATTTATGATGAGAATCACTCTTTTAATTATGAAAGAATTTCTTTTATGCATCCACTTATGCCTAAAAATCATTTATGATAAAAATCACACTTTTAATATATAAAAAATATCTTTTATGCATATTTTTATGCATACAAATCATTTATGATGAAAATCAATCTTTTAATATTATAAGAGAATCTCTTTTATGCGTTCATTTATGCATAAAAATCATTTATGATAAAAATCACACTTTTAATATAAAAAAATATCTTTTATGCATATGTTTATGCATAAAAATCATTTATGATGAAAATCACACTTTTAATATTAAAAAATATCTTTTATGCATAAAAATCATTTATGATAAAAATCACACTTTTAATATTAAAAAAATATGTTTTATGCATATGTTTATGCATAAAATTCATTTATAATGAAAATCACACTTAATATAAAAAAATATCTTTTATGCATATGTTTATGCATAAAAATCATTTATGATAAAAGTAACACTTTTATAAGAAAAAAATATTCTTTTATGCATACTTTTATGCATAGAAATCAATATGATGAAAGTAACTCTTTTGTAATAAAAAAATATACTTTTATGCATTATCTTATACATAAAAATCCATAATGAAGAAAGTAACACTTTCATAATAAAAAATATTAGCAATAAGTATCTTTCATAGAATTTAATTCTATTGAAAATCATTCTTTTATAAAAATTAATCAATATGCATCTTTCTATGCATGAATGAAAATGACACTTTTAGAATACTCTAACGATGGGGATTACTCTTTTTGATTAATAAAAGATAAAATTTATTTCACAAATTTTTAGAAAATTTTACCATAACCTACTTTGTATAGCTGACCATGTTTCAATTTTTAACTCACTAGAATTAATTAGAAGTTCACCATGAGTATTTAAATCATTCTAGTGTAAACATTTTCTACTTATTTAAGAGAACATTATGAAAAACTTGATTTTATCCAATAATCAATCATCTAGGATAAAGAATGGTTGGATTTACTAAAGAAGAGAGAGAAATGCCTTTTTTCAATGAGGCATAACATCATTTCATTTTAGAGAAGACAAAAATCATAAAAAACCATAAAAGAAATAGAAAAGAGAAGAATCTCCAACTTACATAGATAATTTGAGAGCTTTCCTTTGTCTTGATGGTTTGAGGGTTCTAACTTCTACTCTTGTTTGAAACAAGAGCGGCCACCAATCTTTTAGACGAGGGAAGGTCAAAAACTAATGAATTATGAGTAAAATTCACAATTTTTGGCACTTGGGAGAAGTAGGGTAACAGTGCAAAACACTATTAAATTTCAACAAAGAGGAGGGCTTCTATTTATAGGAAAAAGTGAGCTTCTAACCAGGCCAACTGATTCTAGAATTTTTCAGATCAGTTTGGTTAGTTTTTGACCATTTTTGGGTCAGTTTAGTCCACTTTTTGGATCTAGTTGAAATAGGAGAGAGAAGAGATAAAAATATCTCATTATTTGGGAGTTTAAAACTCATTCAAGCATGTGAAATAGGCGCCTCCTTCATGAGGGGAATTCCCCCATACTGAGGTGTCAAAAATGCATCATTTCATCTAAATATCTCTCTTCTTTAACTATTAACCTTGTCCTTAGTCAACTCTTCATCTTTTGTGAGTATTTACTCATTTTTGGGAGATTTTCCTTTTATTCTTCTATTTATCTCCTCCCTACATTTGGATGAATCTTATTGGTCCATAGGAACCTTAATTTAAAATTTCAAAAAAATCTTGATCCTCAGGATAATGCCTCTTGAACAGATTATACTTAATTTCTAATGCACCTTCTGAAAATCTTTTTGAACTTCTGCTTCATGGGAAGTTATTTTAATAAGATGAGGTATTTTTCTATCCAAAAATATTTAAAAACCGAATTACCACTCTCTAGAAGATTTTCTCTCTCTAGGCCAAAACTGGTAGAAACAAGATCTTTTATATTTCTGAAGAGGGATTTGATTACAGGGGAAGATGCTAGACATCTTGAGAGACTGGGGAGGAATCTTACATTCTCTTCCACTTGAAAAACGCGAGATGTCCTCATCTCATAAACTGGGGGTAATCCCGCAAACAGATCGGCTTCATTCTCCTACGTGGCATCTTCAAAAGGATAGAACTTCCATTTTACCAATAATTCTCTGAGAATTCTATTCCTGAGAATCTTTTCTTGAACATCAAGAATTTCTTCAGGTTAGAGTTCCATCTGCCCTTGGGCGAAGAGTTTAGGATTTCATCATCAAGTACATGATTTGGGCTTGGCACATATTTCTTTAGAAGGCTTACATGAAATACATTATGAACTTTGAGATGAGAAGGTAGAAGAAGTTCGTAGGCTAAGTCACCTACTTTCTTTGTAATCAGATATGTCCCACAATATCTGGGGGATAACTTCTTGTACTTCCCAAGAGATAGAGAACTTCTTTTGGGCCGTACTCTAATGAAGACCATATCTGCTTCTTCAAACTTTCTGTCTGTCCTCTTCTTATTTGCATTTTGCTTCTGTCGATCCTGGGCAGCTTTAACTTTACGAATTGACTGCATCTGCTACTCCATGTCGTCAAGCATCTGTCTGGATATCTCGACCCTAATCAATGGGTCAAACCAAGTTAATGGAGTTAAGCAATCTTGTCCATACAGAGCTTTAAAAGGGCTCATCCCGATACTTCGGTGATAAGAAGCATTGTAGGCGAACTCGACTAGGTGCAGATAGCTTAGCCACTTCTTGGGTTCCCTCCCATAGCATGAACGAAGTATATCTTCGATTACTTGGTTTACCCTTTCAGTTTGACCATCGGTCTCAGGGTGATAAGCTGTGCTGAGATCCAAGAAAGTTCCAACTGCTTCGAAAAATGTAGTCCAGAACCTTGAAGTAAATTTGGGATCTCGATCACTTACTATTCTCCTGGGTAGGCCATGCAATCTGAAGATTTCTTTGAGGAAAACTCTGGCCACATCCACTGCAGTGTAGGTTTCTTTTACTGGGATCAGATGGGCAACTTTGGTTAGTCTGTTGACTACCACAAAAATGGAGTTGTAACCTAATTGCACTGAAGGTAATCCAGTAATAAAATCCATACTGATACATTCCCACTTCATCTGGGGGATGTCTAATGGATGTAACTTCCCAGTAATTTTTACTCTTTCAGCTTTGACTTTCTGGCATGTCAGACATTGATGTACATGATTCAGTATATCCTTTTTTAGTCCAGGCCAAAAGAAGCTTTTCTTTACAAACATGTAGGTTTTGATGAAACCTGGATGTCCTGCTATAAGGCTATCATGGGCTTCATTCAGAATTTGATCCTTGGTTCCCTCATCATTGGGAATGCATAGCCTGCGATTATAATACATAATGCCATCATCCAGGCTGTACCCTTGAACTCTGTTCAACTCCTGTGGAGTTCTGCTTTCCTGCATAAGTAGGGTAGCAATAGGGCCAAAGAATCTATCCTGCATGATCTTCTCTCTTGCTTCAATAATCAAAGGATTTGATACTACAGTAATTGCAAGCAAGGAGGCTTTTCTACTAAGGGCATCTGCTACCACATTTTCTTTGCCTGGGCGGTACTTGATTTCAAAATCAAACTCCTGTAAGGTCTGCATCCACCTTCTTTGGCACATGTTGAGGTCCTTCTGAGTAAAGATCCACTTTAAGCTCTGATGATCTATCATCAAAGTGAATCTTTTTCCCAGTAGGTAATGTCTCCACAACTTTAAGGCATAGACTACTGAAAGTAATTCCAGGTCGTGGACAGCATAATTCCTCTCATGCATTCTGAGCTTTCGGGATTCTTAGTCCATTGCATGACCTTCCTCTGTGCACCTGTTATTTACTACCTCAAAGGGTAGAGAGAAATCTGGCAGCTTCATAACAGGATTGGTTACCAAGGCGGTCTTCAACTTATCAAGAGCACTCTGGCACCGAGCAGACCATTGAAACGGGATATTCTTCTTGAGAAGATTAGTCAGTGGGGAAGCTATAAGAGCATAATTTGGTATAAAAATTCTATACCAACCAGTCAGTCCCAAGAATCCTGTGACTTCTTTCACTGTCTTTGGTTCAGGCCAATCTATGACTGCTTGGACTTTTGCGGACTTTGGTATAAAATTCTTCTTTCACTGTCAATCCCTTGAATCCTCTGACTTCTTTCACTCTCAATCCCAAGAATCCTCTGACTTCTTTCACTGTCTTTGGTTTAAGCCAATCTATGACTTTGGACTTTTGCAAAATCTGGAGAAATTCCATCTTTGGATACCAGAAAGCCAAGGTATTCAACATGGTCGGCAGAGAAAGTGCATGTGCTCTTTTTTGCAAAGAGTTGGTGCTTCCTTAGAATCTCAAGAACTTTTCTGACATGAGTCTCATGGTCAGCTGCATTCTTTGAGTAAATCAGAATGTCATCAAAGAAAACTAGAACAAAATCATCCAAGTATTCTCTAAGGATGTCCTGCATTAGGTGATTGAATGTATCTGGGGCATTAGTTAATCCGAACGGCATGACAGTAAATTCATAATGCCCATAGCGAGTATTGATGGCTGTTTTTGGTATATCTTGATCATTGATCATGATCTGGTAATACCCGAATTTGAGATCTATCTTTGTGAAGATCTGGGATCCATTTAGCCTGTCCAGAAGCTCATTAATTCTTGGGATAGGATACTTATTCTTAATTGTCAGCAGCTGATTTAAACAGAGTAAAAATATCCCGGAGGAATTGCCCATGCTTTCCGCGTGAGGGAAGTTTTTTTGGGTTCGCTTTTGGAAGAACCGAGGGATTAGTCTCTTTTCTGGATATACATGGGTGAGGCCCCGAGTGAGGGACCCTGCCCCGCCCAAGAAGTGCTACTTTCGCTGCTGCTAGCATCCCTGAATTCATTGCGCGGAGGGGACAGGGATCTCTCAACTGGTATCAGAGTAAAGTGGCTAAAGTGGATCAACGGAGAAACCAGAAATGTGAAAAAATTTAGTAAAAGGTTTTAATTGTGTGATCTATGCTATGCATTCATCCATTGGAGAGGAAATGTTTGTATCTCAAATCCCAAGTGATCTTGTACAGAACAATATCTTTTTCTTTTCTCACTCATATTTTGTAGATAAAAAACCAGGTTTATTTGGCAAGCTAGAAGAGATCCCCAACCCCCCTCTTAACAATCCCAAATGGCCCAAACCTGGTGCTTGAACCATCTTATGTTTAAGTTTAAGATGGTAAGTGATATCAAGACATCACTCAAGTTTTCAAAGGCATCTAGGTCAGTAGGGCTAAATTGGTTTTGTCCTTTACATGTTTTTGTGCACATGTTCAATTCCATGCCAATGCACCAAACAAAAACAATGTATATTTGTAATAAGGAGGTACGGTCTGACCTCATTCAAGGATTACTAGGAGAGGGTTGGGAGGTTAATGAGGGGTCACATCAAGGTGATGTGTATAACTGCAATGTAGTAGATTCTACAGTGTCTTTCAGGTTCTTAAAGGCACGCTCTATTTTGTACATGCGTCTGCACTACCAAAGATGGATGCAAAAGCACAGGACATGGATCCCACTTCAAGCCTGAGAAGAACAAATTGTGCCTATTGAGGTAGCTGTGATGATGCAAAATGGATGGATTGAGCGAGTGGCAGAAAGCAAGCATTAGAGCCTATTGAGGTAGCTGTGATGATGCAAAATGGATGGATTGAGCGAGTGGCAGAAAGCAAGCATTAGAGCCTAGCAGACCTGCGTCAACACTTTAGCATCATGGGATTTGACAATGTGGAAGAGTCAAGTTTCAAGTTGATATGAAGAAAGGTATATCTGATTCCACTACATGCCTTACGCTTTTTGGTTATTGTGCCACTTTCTGTATTTTTATAGATTGGGAAGCATAAGGAGGGGACAACCATGGTCTTAGAATCATGGCAAATGAGGGACCTTGAATTTTCAGCAGCAAGGTGCATAGCCCTACCAACACATAGTAGGCATGTGGAAGAGCTTGAAGATGAAATGGGTATATGGAAAAATAGCCTCTATTCTGATGCATGTGAGGGAAAAGAGTTCTAGGATTGAGGTGAAGGCAATGACGAGCTTTCAAGTCAACAAGGAGATGGAGATCAACATGAAGTAAGTGTCACAAAAAGAGAGGCAAAAAATGAAGACATCATAATAATTTTATAATTAGATGACATGCTGGTAATTTTGTAGTAGGTTCTTTTTTAACAAATCTTTATTTAATTAAAATCTTAATATTTTTACAAACTGTGATTTTTTTGTCTAGCGGTCTAGTGTGAAAAGGCCAAACTTTAAATTTTAACTATAAATAGCCAAAGGTGCCTTCTTTCTCGTTTTCACGCGATAGAAACCAAGCACGAGCTCACACTATCTCTTTGCATTCACATGGCTACCCACTTTGATAACTTTTGTGAGTTCCTCTCCACCACCCCGTGGGGCGGCAAGAGTGAGCTCTTTGCCATGTTCGCTCGTGAAGTTGACTTTGAAAAGTCGCTCGCCCTTGCGTCCCAACATTATGAGACACACATTGCATACATGGAGCAATACTTGGCTCCCCACTCCATCTCCTTTCCCCATTGCCCCAATGATCGATGGGTGTCTGTTGAGTTGCTTAAGTACATTCAACAATATGCCCGCCCCTACATCCAGCGCCTTGAACACTTCATCGACATCTGCATTCCTGCATGAGCTTACTGTACCTTCAATAAGTAGGAGGTGAAGAGGTTGGGGAAGGGAAATTTAGGAACTAGGTTCCTCTCGTGACTCTCCACTTTTGCGTTCCTCATCAGTGAGATGAGGATTTAGATGAGGAGGTAGAGATGCCTGCATTGCATTTGGCAGGGTATTTGAGGGATGACAAGGAAGTGAAGGCACTAGGTATACGAATGCTGGTGTGGAAGAGCAGCTTGCATCAGAGCACTTTCCAATAGAAGATGCGAGGCCATCTTCCCCACACGAGGAGAGCAAGGTGCTACAAGAGCTTGAGATCAATCTCTTGAGCACCATTCTGGTGGAATGTAAAGAATACTTATTTCTTCATGACCTTGAAAAGGCAGTTGGCTTGAGAATGGATGAATGCTTGGGCATTATATGCACGCAGTGTGAGGTGGACCTTGATACGTCCAACGTCGTCCTCACCTAGAGTGTCATATTACCCCTTGGAGAATCTATCGCAGAGACAGTTGTTGTGGTCAAGGAAACTGCGGTTGAGACTGCGGAGCAAGCCCTAGTTCCAAAGGAGGAATTCACAACCTTACAAGACAAGCTAGAGGCTGAAAAGGATACCCTTGCTGCTGGAGTGATGGAGGAGACCAAAGTACCTAAAAAGGATGAGGCTAAGTCCTTGATTGACCTCTCCGCCCCCACCAGCACTTTGGCAAAAGAAGACATTGAGCAAGAGGTAATAATCGACCTTTAACAACTTAGAAACATTTGTAATTATGTATAGGAAAATATTTTAATTTTTCCTTTGATTGCAAAGGGTGGTTGAAATTGACGCATTTGTTGGGAGAGGCGGTGGCAGTAGAGACCAGGCCAAGGTCCATGGACATAATGCTATGTTGGTGCACTATCTTGGTCAGCTTCCTGTGGATGGCATCACCATTATCCACAGGGACTACACACCTCAATCTGCCTTCACTCTCTTCTTTTTGAAAGCCCTCTCTAAGGTGCTCTGTGTAGCCTCTATGGCGCAGAGCACCAAATGTATAGTTCTGATTAAAAAATCCCTTGCCTTCGATGTTTTTGGTTCTGGATTTAGGGGTAAGCTTCTTGCTCGTATAGGTATAGCCAAAAGCATAGGCACAGAGGATCCTCAAGAAATAGCCCAATCACTCGAGCACACTCTGCCCAACCAATAACAAGAGAAGGAAGCTCAATATTGTAAGAAAGATTTTGTAAAGATGATGTATCACTTCTTATTATGAATACAATACAGTTTTTGCAAACTTATTTTCATCAAGTATATCATTGTTTTTTCTAGTTTGTACCATCAATTTTTTTGTAAATGCATCAGAAATGACCTTGGGGGCCTGGTGGAGCAGTGCTAGAACAGTGGCAAATTTTGAGCCTGCACCGCTGCTATAGAGCCCAAATTCGCACTATTTTGCCATAGCTTCCCCAGCCCTTCAGGAGTAATTATGATGCATTGAATGACAAATAATGTATTTTTACACATGATTAAAGGTGTTTTTATCTTGTAAAGTACTATTTTTCATAATCAATGTACTTAACTTCATGACAAATAATGTATTTTTACACATGATTAAAGGTGTTTTTATCTTGTAAATTACTATTTTTCATAATCAATATACTTAACTTCATTATAAATGCATCAGAAATAATCCTGAGTGGCTGGGGGAGCAGTGCCAGAATAGTGCGAATTTTGAGCTTGCACTGCCACTGTGCAGAGCCTAAATTCGCATTGTTCTGGCATAGCTTCCCCAGTCCTCCAAGAGTAATTTTGATGCATTGGATGATAAACAATGTATTTTTACACATGATTAAATGTGTTTTTATCTTGTAAATTACTATTTTTCATAATCAATGTACTTAACTTCATTATAAATGCATCAGAAATAATCCTGAGTGGCTGGAGGAGCAGTGCCTGCATAGTGCAAAATTTGAGCCTGCACTGCCACTGCGCAGAGCCTAAATTCGCATTGTTCTGGCATAGCTTCGCCAGTCCTCCAAGAGTAATTCTGATGCATTGGATGATAAACAATGTATTTTTACACATGATTAAAGGTGTTTTTATCTTGTAAACTATTATTTCTCACAATTAGTGTACTCAACTTCATTATTGTAAACTATTGTTTCTCACAATTAGTGTACTCAACTTCATTATAAATGCATCAGAGATGATCCTGAGTGGCTAGGAGAGAAGTGCCAGAACAATGAGATTTTTTAGACAACATTGCTCATTTTGCAGAGGCCAAATTCGCATTGTGCTCGCAGGAGCATTTCTTATGCCTTGGGTGACAAACTGGCACATGATAGATACTCCATGTTAAACAAACATGATGACACCGAGACATTGTAAGAGAAACTGAAAATTTAAATTATCAGAAGCTTACAAATGAAAGCCAGATAATCTTGTTATAAAGGGGGGTTTGAAACAAAAGAGTTGCTTCAAAAATCAGGTTAACATCTAAGATCTCTAGATTGTGTCTCACTCACCTCGAGTACACCAAGCTAGTTGCATGTCCTTTGGCAGAAATGGTAATCCTCTTCTCATGTATTCTAAGGAGGTTGGTGTCTTCAAAAAGCCCAGCAAGGTAAGCCTCGGTGGATTCTTGCAATGCTTCAAGGGCAATCCCCTGCACACACGAAACTCTGTTGTTCTATATCATTGGAGAATCTCCTTCACTGTGCGAGTAAAAGGGAATCTTCTTATCTCAGCAACTCAATTTTCCTCTGATAAAACTTCATTTCTTGTAGAGCCCTATGCCCTTGGCGCATCCTTCTCCTTGGACCTCTCTGTGTTGTGTTGGTGTGTTGGCGAGGTTGGGACTTCCTTAGCTTGAAGAGCTTGACCTTTCTTCGCTTGCACACACTTGCAGGGACCTCCCCTTGGTCTCTCTCATAGTCTGAATCCTCCTCCTCTTGTTGCTGTTGTACCTGTGTATCAAGTTCCTCCCGGGTAGGTAGGGGACCCTGTCCTGGTAGTAGGGTCTTACCACCTGTGGTGCTATGCAATGTAGGAATGTTTTCACCAACCCAGTCAAACTGCTCATCATCGGCCTCTTTATCTTGATCTCTAGGGTGGCTGCATTGTGGGGTCTTCTTCACGCGCTTGCTCCCACTAGAAGGGCTTGCATGTGTGTGCATTGGTGTTGCTGTGGAAGGAGGGTTGCACTCTGGTGATCCCATTGGGCGTGTCCTAGAATCCAAGGGGTCACTCTCTTCCGTGGTGTCGCCAGTATGTGGTCGTTGGGTACCTTGCACTGTGTTTTGTGGAGGCATGGTAACACGTGCGGTGTTCTTGGTGCATGCCATATCCATGTATGACTATGCCTATTATGCTAATGTGGTGATGTGCTGGTGTCCTTACGTGGGTGCCTATGTAGATCTTGAGCTCAAGCTCTCTAAAAAAGTGAAATGAAAATGAAGTGAGAGAAGGAACTATTAATAGTTTTTTTTAAGGACAAAAAAAAACCTAACTAAACTTATTTTCCTAGCCTTATTACATCTAGATTTGTGCTAGTGCATGCACAACCCAACACCTCCCTTGTCTCCTCATTGGTGCACGCCAAGCACCATGCCTATGGGGGGAGCATTGGTCTGCAACCATTCAAGCCGAGCATGACTTTTTGCAGCCTTGCGTGCCTTTTTCGCAAGCTTTGATTGTTGGGCCCTCTCCCTAACCAATACCCTTCTAAAGGTTGTGCGATAAAACCAATTGAACATCTCTTGTAGATAGTTTGTACGTGTTCCTCCAGCAGCAAAAGCTCCAAAGGTTGTGCGATAAAACCAATTGAACATCTCTTGTAGATAGTTTGTACGTGTTTCTCCAGCAAAAGCTCCAAAGGTTGTGCGATAAAACCAATTGAACATCTCTTGTAGATAGTTTGTACGTGTTCCTCCTGCAAAAGCTCTACCTCCATGTCTTGTATTGTTGAAATAAACCCCTCTTGCTTTATAATGTGATTTATCCATCCCTTGGGTACTCCACATGTCGAGCGATCCATACTTGTTCATCATGAAATACACACCATTCGCATAAACTATGTGTTGTACACATGACAATAGAATTTAATTAGAAAAAGTCTAGGTTAAAACACCAGTTTATTTTTTTATTGTACAACTTACATATAGTGTGTTACTTTACTCTCTCCCCAAGCACCTAGCACACTTCTGGTAAATTCTATGATATGTTGTTGGAATGATGCTCGTTCTTGGACAGTTGTGCTACTTTGATTCATAATGCGAACCATGTTATTGAAATTTATCCAAAGCTGTTTGCGCATATTTACAAAAGCTAGTATTGGACAATCTACATTTGTGGTGATTGCACACAGGTCTCTCCAGACTCCCCAGGTCTTCTTTGAACTCTCTATGTTTGCTAGCTTCTCCAAAAATATCCTTGCCTTTGCTCCAGTCATGTGGAGACCTTTTGAGCAACCTCGTATGACATACCAGAGGCCTGCTTATTCACTTCAATTTTCACGTTTCCACCATGGCAGCCCAAAGAATTCAAAAGATGCTCTAATTTACCAAGGTCTGTAACTTTCCTCTCTTGTGTAGGCATTGTGAATGCATAATTGATATGGCACTTAAGCAATCGATTGAAGATTCTCATGAATGCATGAAGTGTGCAAAAGTGAATATTCTTTAGTGAAAAATGAATGATGGGGCTCCAATTTTAATTCTTGTTTGGTTCTCCTAGCATATCAGGAGACATGACACCTTCCACCCATCTTGCATTTGGTTGTTCCTCATCTTCATCTTCAGTTGACTTGGTTGGATCTACTGCATCTTCTTGTTGCCTCTTTCCTTTCTTGGGACCTTTCGAGGCATCCTTCCCAATAGAACCAACCTTCTGCATACCTTTTCTATTTGTCTTTTTCTGCCTAGGAATATCAATCTGAGCATTGTAGTATATGGCCATCTTGATGTTGCGCCTTGAGCACAACCCATCATGCATTTGATTATCTTCAAATCTCCTCCAAGATGCCAATCCACCTTGAACTTTCCTACGTTTTCTACATCTAAAAGTTGACCATCAATTTGCTTTTTGATTACATCTGTTATCCAGGGAGTCTTTTCAAACATCCATGTCAATACCTCATGTGTCTCCTTCGGTACCTCAAATGCACCAAGCCACTAGACCTCTTTCTCAGATTGCACACTAAAAATTGGTTTGGTAGTCTTTTCCCATGCACATATCATGGCCTCATTCATGAGCGTAATGCTCATATGTTCCACCTTCCGACCTTTCACAATTTGGCACTCATCTAGCTTGAGCACAAATGAAAGTGTGCTCCCCAAAAGTGTAAATAAATGATAATTTATAATATTTAAAACAAAATAATCGTCTTCATTTTCTATTGAAAAACATGAATAGTAGCAATTGCAAGTTTTCACCTTCTGATGAAAGACCATAGAACTTCACCATATCTTATTGTAGTATCTCAATATGAACAAAGATGTTATTGTAAACATCATTGAAATTCTATACTTGTTTTCTTGATTTTCTTTCTGCTTGACCCTGTGTCTAATGTTAGTGTGCCCTCAACGTGATAAAATTGTCCTATAGCTCGTTGCACATCATCATTATTGATACGCTTGACATTGTGAATCACCTTGAGTGTAGGAAATAACGTGCTAGTGATTCCTTATCTTAGAAATGCATCTTTTACAACCTAACGGATTGCTTGGTACTGTGACATGAAAAATTGATATCTTTCATTTTCAATTTCGTACATAATTTTGATGGTTTCTCAATGGTAATAAGGTGGAAGCTTGTCCAAGAAGATTACGGCGCCCACAATGGAATAATGGTGCGGTGATACGACGGCTTGGCGGCTACCCTGATAACAGCATTCTATCTTCAAATATAATGGTTGTACTTGATTTAGGGTGCACACATTGTAAATGCCACAAGTATGCTTGATAAATACTTTGGTATGGTAGATAGGCTAGTGATGTGGAAAATAAAAGTGGGCCTTCATGCTCACATGGATTTTAATTGTATTATTAATATAGTATTCACCATAAGGCTACAAGTTGGGGAGTGTGGAAGGCATGTGGAGGGGTGTGTGTAGGTGCATAATTAGGAAAGATTCTTCTAGAATACCTACATGGAGGAAGAGGAGAATTCCGCCATGTGTAAGTGGGATCTCCACATACATGATGCCACTTAGAAATGGATGGAAAGAGAAACGTGTCGCATCATCGTTGCCTATTCTCATCCTAGCCTGTATAAAAGGCCAATGGAGTTAAAAGAAGCTTTTGAATTTTGTAAATTTGTGCATGTTAACAGGAAGGATAATCAAAAGGTTGATGAATTGGCTACTAAAACTTTTCCTTCTTTCAAAGTAGCTATTCTTGCATTAATGGATACAGGTTGGCCTGAGCTCTCCAAGATGTTCATCACTATTTAGATACAGGATACTTCCCTCTTGGAGGATTGAATCCTCAACAAATACAAAGGCTTACAAGGAAAGCTCATCCTTATACAATTCTAGGGGATGTTCTTTACAAGCAAGGTAAGGATAATATTCTTAGGAGGGTAGTTAGCCTGGAAGAATCTAAAAGGATTATGGAATTATGTCATGAATGTTCAGGTCACTTTGCCTCAGCTAGCACAACTCGGAGGATCCTTAACAAAAGCAAAGGCTTACAAGGAAAGCTCATCCTTATAAAATTCTAGCAAGGTAAGGATAAGATTCTTAGGAGGGTAGTGAGCCTGGAAGAATCTAAAAGGATTATGGAATTATGTCATGAATGTTCAGGTCACTTTGCCTCAGCTAGCACAACTCGAAGGATCCTTAACATGGGTTATTATTGGCCTCAACTCAGCAAAGATGTCTATGAGTGGTGCAGAAGCTGTGCAGTATGCCAAGCATATGGGCATAAGCAATTGGTTCCCGGACCCTTAAACCCTATCCCAGTATATGGTCCATTTGAGAGGTGGGGATTAGATTTTGTGGACCCACTTCCTCGTTCCTCACATGGGAAGTATTACATATTGGTGGCCACAGATTATGTAACAACCTAATGGATTGCTTGGTACTGTGACAGGAAAAATTGATATCTTTCATTTTCAATTTCGTACATAATTTTGATGGTTTCTCAATGGTAATAAGATGGAAGCTTGTCCAAGAAGATTGCGGTGCACACAATGGAATAACGGCACGGTGATGGGACGGCTTGGCGGCTACCCTGATAACAACATTCTATCTTCAAATATAAAGGTTGTACTTGACTTAGGGTACACACATTGTAAATGCCACAAGTATGCTTGATAAATACTTTGGTATGGTAGATAGGCTAGTGATGTAAAATAAAAGTGGGCCTTCATGCTCACATGGATTTTAATTGTATTATTAATATAGTATTCACCATAAGACTACAAGTTGGGGAGTGTGGAAGGCATGTGGAGAAGTGTGTGTAGGTGCATAATTGGGAAAGATTCTTCTAGAATGCCTACATGAAAGAGGAGAATTCTGCCATGTGTAAGTGGGATCTCCACCTACATGCCACTTAGACTTGGCTATTATCACATCACACTTTCAAAGTCAAAAAGTCTTCACTTTAATAATCAATAGAAGACTTAGCCTAAGAGGACAATTGATGGTGACATCTACCCTTATGTCACTGAAGGGTTGAAGATTTTTATGTTGTAATTTATTACAATGGAAGAGAGGGTGATTCTCCACCTATAAAAGGAGCCCTCCTCTCCCTTTTAAATCAATGAATGAAGCCTCCTCAATTGCACATTTTGTGTCATTGCCATTCTCTTATCTTCAAACCCTTATTCAGACACTTTCTTTACATGTGAATGTCTCATTTAGCATTATCTCCTCATGCTTAACCCAATTTTGGACCTCTTTGATAAGTGGGATAAGGAGTTATTATCTTGGTGGGCCTGTGACTTCTCAAGGTAGCAATGGTTTTAGTGGTAATGAGCATGTGGAAAGACTTTGGTAAATCTTTACAATTGTCCGTTGAGCAATGTTAACCCTTACCCTCTAGCTTGAATCATGAAGGAGATGAAAGGTAAGACGCTATGTGAAAATTAAGGTTTCATGCAAAGAGAGGGAAGTGCAGTTATTGTGGTCTAATACCCAAATCTCAACCGATAATTACTTATCACTTGGGTATTGGTTTCTAAAATTGATCATATGGCTAGGAAGTTCTTTATATGCTCCTCTAGGGAAGAACGTCCTTATCTTAGGGGCTATTATCTTTCCTTGGCACTCCTAAGGCTACTGAGCCACTAGTCCTCAATTCTTTGAATTGTGGGCAGAGTGTGGTTCGTAGCTAATACTCGCAGAGATTTAGGGACAAAGTTGGAGTCACTTCAACTTTGCGTTCAAGGTAGTCTACCTTATTCTGCTCTATAAATGGTTTGATGGAGCCAAGAGTCCTCCTTAGGGGCTTGTATTGGTTCTTGATATTTGATATAGTCTTTATTAGACAAGGGTCTATTGGCCTATACTAGAGTGTTGGGCAAACATAGATCTTTGATTTGCTTTGTCAATGTTAGAGTCTTAGAGAAGGTCTTTTGTCCTATACTAGAGTATTGGACAATCATAGATCTTTGATTTGTTTAAAGTATCCTTAATTGGGTACGAAAGACATCCTTCATCGGGGGTGCAATGTGCATTGTATGCATGCTGTCAATTACATGTATCTTAATCTTAGAATACACATTTATGCATTCGTCTTGTCTTGTCGTGACGCTAAAAGTCTAGCAAAAATTAATATCTACGGTTCTGTAAGTTGAAAAATAAAATTCCTATAGGCAAAAAATTTTCAACCATCATTTGTAGCTAGCATGAATCGTCATCATGGATGTCTTTCTCTTTTAAAATAAAAACAATAAACAACATATATGACGATCTTTTATTTTTGTCAAAATAGATTCAAACTAGTTTCAGATTTTTGCTTGGCTACATTTTAGCTTTTCAGTAATCACTTTGTTTTTTAAGGCTTCTATGTTTCTGTGGTGATATATGTTTTGTAATATGTGAGTGGCTTTGTTGTTACTTCGTTTATGTATTCATTATTGTATGCTTGCTTGAATAGGTTATTTGAGATGGAAGAAAACATTGGACCTAGCGATACTTCTAATAGAGCCCAAATTCAGAAGAGCAGAAAAAAAAGGTACCTAGGATAGAGTGGCAATATGCAATTAACATCGGTGACCGATTCATAGATTGGGAGTGTAAGCTATGCCACACAGTAAAATCAGGTGGGGCGCCTGGATTAAGAGAACACTTTTTAGGTGGAGTGAAGAAAAAAGGCCGAGGATGTACCCACCCCTCTGCATGTGCAGTGACCAAACGTTTAAGAGACAAAATGTAGAAGAAAGACGCAAGGAAACTGTTCTCATCTACTGTCAATGTATCGAGGCAGGAAGAACATTGTCGTTCTAATCATCAAACTCCGGAAGCATCCCCGGCTTGTACTCCGAACTTTAATGTGCAACCAGAAAGTAATCTACCCAATGCATCTTCTTGCAAGCGTCACTTTAACATACCCATGCGTCAAACTTCATTGTAGGAAAGCTTACGTAACAGTCTGTTCGATGATGCACAGCTCGCCCTTGCTGAAGCGATCTACTTTTCAGGGAGTGCTATGGTGATGGTGGAGAGTGAGCATTGGAAGAGAGCATGGAAGAAAATCAATGAATTTGGATCAGGGTTTTCACCGCCTTCGTATTATGCTATGCGAAATGATCTATTGGAGAAATGCTATGCTCAGGTGAAAGAACGTGTACATAGAATAATTCTTAGCAACATAGAGCTTTCTGGATGTAGTATAGTCAGCGATGGATGGTCCAATGTACAAAGAAAACCATTAATTAATATAATGGTTGTTTCACCTAGAGGTGAGACTTTTATGCGTGCCGTGGATTCGACTGGTGCAATAAAATCTGGGGCGTATATTGCTGGTATCATTGCCTCTATGATAGAAGAAGTGGGTGCCAAAAATGTAGTCCAAATTGTTATGGACAATGCAAAAAATTACAAGAATGCATCCAAAATCTTAAAGCGGTAGTATCCACATGTTTTCCCGTCTGGCTGCAATACTCATAGTTTGAATCTTGTATTGAAAGATTGGTATAAAAGTGATGATACCAAATGGTTTGCCTCAATCGTCGATATTGTTTGTCGCAAGCTTGTGAGATTTATGCTCAAGAGATAGAGAGTGTTAGATATTTTTCGGCCTCGCATGTCAGTTATGTTAAAGCTTCCTGCCGGAGACCAGGTTTTGCACTCACTTCTATACTTTCGAGTCTCTTCTTCGAAACAAAGATGTAGTTTGTGAAACATTTACATGTATGGCATTTCATGATTGGGAGAGCACTCAGACTGAAAGAGTGAAAGAGAAAATCAAAGTCTTAAAGATGGCGCTCGAAGAAAACCTAGTGGAACAGTGTAATGGATGCGTGCCACTTAATGATGCCTGTTATGTATGCGATATGGAATCTTGATCAAAGAGCGCCTAATCTTGGAAAAGTATGGATGCAATGGTGGACTGTCCAGCGGAGTTTAGAGTGTCCTGAGAAATTAGAGCATTCGGTGGTTGAAAAGCATTGGCGTGTACCATTCTCCAATCAACAAAGAAAAGTCCTATTGAAGTACTTCAATGCCATATGGATTGGAGCGCATACACCATTACACAGTGCTGCATATATGCTAGATCCTGAATACTCGAATATGGATTTGATGTCTAACGTTGAGGTGGTTCAGGATTTCTACACAGTGGTTAACACTTTTTATGACAATGTTGATGATCGTGTAAAATGTATAAAAGAGATGTCCTGTTTTCGATTGAAAGAAGGTCTATTTTCCAACTCCCTTGTTTAACAAATGGCTAAAGAGCAACCTGCATGGAAGTGGTGGATGATGAATGGTGGTGAGCACTATGCTTTGTTGCACAACCTTGCGATGAAGGTTCTAGGCCAGTGTTCTTCGAACTCAGGCTCAGAAAGAAACTGGAGCATGTACAAATATATTCACAGCACTATTCGCAATCGACTTCTTACAGACCGAGCTGATAAACTTGTTTACATGTATTGCAATGAAAGAATCCTGCGACACATTGAAAGCGAAGAATATGAAGAAGATATGCCCAGATGGATGTATGATTGTGATGATGTAGAAGACGAGCACTTTGACGTTGGACCTACGTTGTGCACTAGCCTTGAGATAGAAGATAATCTGAGCATTGACTCGGATGAGCTCAATCAAGCAGTGAGTAGACAGTGAAAGGATTTTAGAGCACAATGTTGACATAGAGGAAGAAGGAACTTGAAGTTCCTTAAAATTAAGTTCATTATATGAATTATCAACTCAAATGAAAGATTTCAATTTATCATTACAAGTTGTCATTACAATTTGTCATTACAAAAAGATTGCCATTACGCAAGAAGTGTTTGTACATTTAGCTTTCGTCTTGAAAGAGATTGCGAAGTACACTAGGAGTAGCAGAGGGTGACCCCGGTGGTTTGTATTCATTAGCCATACCGAACATAGCATAAATACCACGGTTAATTGCTATGCCACACAATGCACATGTGGACACATTCTGCATCTGTCTCACCAAGCATATCAAGTGATAGTAGTGGCCACATGGTAGAACATAGTGGCCGCTCCAACCGTCGAATGGTTTGTAGCACACGGGACATTGTGAGGTGGAGGAACTAGTAGCACTGCTAGCAGCCCCCACAGGCTCAGGATGCATATCAAAAAATGTGAAATATGATTCCCTTGACGCATAGGATTTAAACATGCAAATAGTCCTTGCACATCTTGGCTAAGCCGGGTGAGCTGCTCTTGAACCTCTTTGTTGGCCGGGGGGAGTTTGGGCCTATGACAGGGTGGTTGCAAGATCAGGGTGCCCAGTTTTGTCCACTCAGGCACCCTGTAAACAGTAAAAAAACAGGCATTTGTTTACCTTTAGTGGCTAATCTCTCCTAGTAAATGAAGGAATTTCGTTTCAAGTTCTTTTGTTGGAACATCATATTCAAAGTTGAAAATATAGTTGCATAATTTGATTAAGCATTAGATAGTCAAAAGTCCTCATTTTCTTAGGTACAAAGTCAATGTATACACCCTGTCCCAAATTTGAGCTCATTCCATAAAATGCTAATATCTTTTACATATAAACTCATATGAGATTCCCACTTTGTACCTTAGGTCTTCACATAATATGGAGCTTAACTTGATTTTTTGAGAAAATTTTAAGATATTTGTCTATTTTCTTTAAATATTTCAAGGTCTTTAAAGTGTTATAATATACGCCACTTTTTGTACCCACAATAGCTACCACTTAAAATCCTCAATCTTGTAGATCAAAAGAGTGGGTAGATACTGAGACATTAGTAGAATGTGGTGGTTAGTAAAAATTACAAATCCAATGGTTGGATTTTTAATGATCTCTTTTTCAAAATTCTTCCAGACTATCAGAAGGCCTGCAAATATTAATAATCTAATTAGTAAAATTACATTTTTGATGTGAATCATCTAAAACCTATAGGGAATAGTGTACTTGTAATGGTGCATCTATGGAAAAATAAATTGGATCACTCTAAGTATGGAAAGATCATTTGTTTATCATTTCATCATATTTTAATTAATTTTGATTAATTAGACTAATTTATATTAATTTAAGTTATATTGGGTTAATTTAAGGGCAAGCATATTTTCTATTATTTGCTTCATCTCATTTTAAGTACCTTGCCCCCCAAAATTTACTCTCCAAGCATTGTCCCAGTCTAGCAGAAACTGGATAAAACTGGACACCCTGATCTTGCAACAACCCGACAATCTCACTGCTTCTTGCGAGCTTTGCCCCTAGGTTGTCTTTGACCGCGTTCAGCTCTAGCCCAGCCCCTTCCACCATGAGAGCAAGCTCCTCTCTTATCAAGGTCACTGTCTCTTCGCGCAAATTGTGGGTGTTGACAGTGACCTCTCTAGAAGCAAAGTCCCACAGGCGTTTTGCAGGACAAACTGGGCATACAGCATCTTGGCAAAATACAGTGGAGCGTCTGCATTGTGGAGAGGACGACCGTACACTTCTAAGAATATTCATTCGGCATTATTTCTGATGTCGTCTTGATTGCACCGCGACACCTTCCACCTTCCCTTCTTGATCTTGCCATCTGAGCATGGCCATATCTGTTTAATCATATCTGTGGTTATTTGTTTGTTGATGTCTTTCCATTGGGCATAAGAAGGGTTTACCCATTTTGACAACCAGCACGACGTTCTAGTCGCTTTACGAGCAGTCAATCCATGTGCAAGTGATTTCATGCGCTGGTATGACTTCTTAGCCAGCTCGTGGTCCTCGTTCGCTTGTGCGTCTCCCATGTCTGCACGAATAGAGGACAAATAAAGATGACTTTAGGCTTTTAATGAACTATAAAATAAAACGTACGACAAATTCATCATTATCCTCAAAAACTTAATTTTAAACACCACGGGATGAAAGATGAAATGCAAAGACTCGAAAAGTATCCACTTAACATAAAAATACTTCAAAACATTGCACACACTAGAAAACATTGGTCATTCTTCAAAGTAAGGCAGACACCATGTTCAATTACATAATAGGATTAAATGATACAGAAAGCTCCACCAGGCGGACACCATGTTCAATTACATAATAGGATTAAATGATACAGAAAGCTCCACCCCAGTGCGGACGTTGCGCCCTTGCTGGTTCAGTCTTAAGTGATCTAAAAAATTCTGCTACTTGCAAGAGAGATTTTCTCTCATCACGATTAGGCAAGCACATCCAATTTTTGACTTTATATATGGTGGCTTTGTGTCGTGAGTACTGCCGCCCATCCACAACTCCTGCACTTTCCTCCAAAAGTCATATAACACCTCTAATAAATATCCCAAGGCGAAAACATCGCTCGCAGGAGTGCATCTTCCAAGAGAGGATCAAAAATCTCTGGAGCTATCCATGGTCGCTTGTTCCGCTCCCTGTCGGCATAAGCTTGAGCCTCTGTCACCTTTTTTGGATTTTTACTGGCTTCGAATACAAAATTGAGCGATACTCGCTTTTTGGGCGCTCTCAGTAGAAGACCCTAGTCAATGATACCAATGCGTGCTTTTAAATCCTTTGTAAAATCTAGCACAACATTGAAGGGATGTAGGTCAGTGTGAATGATGCTAGCCATGTGTGCGACTGCTAGGCCATCCACCAAGGGCATGCATAATGTGAGGCATATTCAAAGCCACCTCCTTTATCTGAGCGAGCTGCATCTGGCTTAATTGTATGTCAGCAGGCGGGGCTTTTTCCAATCCTGATCCAAGCGGTACATCGCTTTGGTAAACTCACTGTATCTGAAAGAAACCTTCAAGAGCGTGTCCGTTATATAACGAAAAAATAGTGATCCACGGCGATTCCTTGGTGAAGGCTATGCATCGCACGATGGACGGGTGTAGAACCTGCATGCCCTGCTCTGCCCCTGAAAGCTCTCAAATCTTGAGCTGCCTTCTCCCTTGTAAAGCTTTCCGCAAAAAGTAACGTGCTCTGGAAGAAATGAGATGCCTTGGACCTTATACTCCTTCACTGTGCCAAAAGCTCCTGACCCTATTGTTTGCCCCTCGATCAAGGCCTCGTGCGGAATGCCGATAAGGTGTGTACATCGCTCGTTTTGAAAATGATACACATGATTGCGCCTGTCCCTGTCACATCCGGTTGTCCGGACGGTGCAGCGGCTATATCTTGGGCGATGCGCACTCTTTTGGGAAGTGTGTCTGCAGAAAGAACTCTCATATGTTTGCTCTTCACCTTCTGCTCGTTCCATGTTGCGTCCCACAGTTGTAGACGGCGTAAGTCGGCAGAAGGTGGTGCGGCATCTCTGAGATCCTCGTATGCCGAACGCATACTCCCCAAGATAGTGCGTATCCTGTGCTGGTAGTCAAAGTCGACTAACTTTCGTCTTTCACACATAGTTTAGCGTTGCCTTCGCATCTGAGACGACGCTGTGCATTTTCCCAGATCTGCACGACGAGGTCTCTCATGAGGATATCTGACTCATTAGTCTTTCTGACAGCTTCTTCTGAACATTGTGACACTATGATAACTGCCTCTGTGCGAATGGCTCGCAGGATGATCTTTCGCTTCTCGGTGGAGAGCATGGTGGCCATCGTGGCAAATCTAGCAAATATCTTTAGAATATCAAACAATAGTATTGAAAACAACATCAAGGCAATACATCAACATGTTATCCATTTACGCTTTATACTAAAACAGGTAAAACAACCGTAATAACAAGTGTGTCACATTAATTATCATCGATCAAACAAAAGAAGCATCCATTGTTGCACATTCACTGAACTGCTACCACCAATCAAGTAGATCAAGAGAAATATATGAGAGAGAGAGAGAGAGTATCAAGACACAGATAGAGAGGAAAGGCACTGAACAGTTAAGCTAAATATTCATTGTCATATATACATATCCTTCTAGCCATAATCACATGAATCGAGGAAGAGATAGAGCGAGAGCAAGAGCGAGAGAGAGAGAGAGAGAGAGAGAGAGAGAGAGAGAAAGAGAGAGAGATTAAAATTGTTTTATATTCACTATCTAGCCAAAATCACCTAAGTCAAGACAGTGGAAGGAGGAGAGAAATAGATGGAAAGAGAGATTATATTAGATGGCATTTTGAATAATTTCAGCAATGTTTAAAGATAGTTTCCTAAATGGTTTCATAAATTTTTAAAGACAGTGCAAAACAATTTCAGAAATTTTTAAAGATGACATTTTAAATGGTTTTATAAATTCTTAAAGATAATGCAAAACAATGTATATGATTGTTTTATATTCATTGTGATCTATACATGGAAATCTAACCATAATCACCTAGTCAAGACAGAGATAAGAGAAGGAAAATAGAGAGAGAGATAGATATATAGAGAGAGAGTGAATAGTAGAAGACATTTTGAACGATTTCGTAAATTCTCCAAGATAGACTAAAATAGTGTAGAATTGTTTTATTTACATTGTCATCTTTGCATGGACGTTTAGCCATAATCACCCAAGTAAAGATAGAGGTAGGAGAGAGAGAGAGAGAGAGAGAGAGAGAGAGAGAGAGAGAGAGAGAGAGAGAGAGAGAATATCATCTATTTTTTAGTGTTATTTCGGTTATTACTTTGTTACTTTGATTTTACTATTTCATGAAATGAGACTTGTAGACAATATGATTTAAACTATGACCCATGTGATACTTAGGCCGCGTTACCGACCAAGTATCGCATGTATCACACGCAATAAAAACAACACAGGCCGCGTTACCGACAAACCAAACAAATTTACGACATTTTTTGATCGCGTTACCGATCAAATGCCGCAATATGCAATCAAAGCATATGCACTAGTGAACGACACCATTTTGCTGCGTTACCAACAATGTGCCGCCCGAATCTATGGAAATAGGAATTGGATACGGACATAAATTAGCTGCGTTACCGACCATATGCCCGCATTTGAAGGGAAGGTGACATCATCATAATGATACTATGCTGGCCGCATTACCGACTAGTACCATTACAATGTGCCATACTTACCATAGGACACACCTCGGCCGCGTTACCGACCATGTGCCCCATGATAAGCACCATTCCGAAGAATGGCCTTACACACACACACGCATCTCTCGTGTGGCGGACCACCCACATCTAGCCGTGCACTGCGACTGTGAGCGGCTGCCTCCACGAGTACTCACACACCCACACTACCCACATGCAGATAAGACATTACCTGTGTGTAAACAGCTGTCAAGTAATAAATTCCCACCAAGGGGCCCCACGGGCTTCATATATATAGAAATATGTTGCCTGGCGGGAATTCTGACGGCCCCGGCGGTTCCTGTCGGGTTTTAATTATACCCACTGGGTTTTAATTATACCCGCTGGGTTTTAATTATACCCGTCGGGTTTTAGTTATACCCGGTGGGCCCGTCGAGTTTTTTCTTAATCTCGGCAGGATTTTGGCCGGTTACTAGGTAACCAGCAACCTGCTATTTTGTGAACGTGTAATCATGTAAACATGTTATTAACATGTTCACATGTGTTATTAACAAGAAAAAACTTGTGATCACGTGAATATTAAATCCCTGTCAGTAATAATTGAGAGAATATCCTTGGTATTAAGAATGGCTTTGACCAAATCCTTCCATCCCTCTTCATTAGAACCACACACCTCTTTGTAGAAAATTCTTGGCAGAATATTTTGTTTAAATCACTGAGTGCATAATGAAAGTTTATGCTACTTACTTTGTTGTACGAATCCTTTTCTTCCATGCTCCACCTTTAAATGCAAGAGAATCTAATACCAGCCAATGTCTTTTGCGTTCACGAGCACCATTTGGCGTTGCTTTGAGTCATTTGATAAGTTCCTCTAGCCTTTGAATCGTTGCATCCTTCTCCACAACACCATATTAGTGAATTTGGGAATTTCCCAATTCCCATTTTTGAATACTTAAAAAAGGAGACAAGGATAACATGTTTGTAAGTTTCTCAAAACCCTATCATATGACCTATCGTTGGAAAGCGCTTGAAAAATGGAATCTAAAGAGCTATAAAGCGCTCATTTTGGATTAGTGGTGTTCAAGTTATGGTTAATCCAAACTTTTGACCACGTGTCCCAAACTTGTGGGAAATTCCCATATTCCCCAATATGGTGTTCCACATTCTCTGTGAGGATCTCTTTCATTTTATCTGATGATGTTTTAAGTCCTTCTTGGCATTGTAAAAGGGTGACTTTTGATGCTTGCAATTGAGATTGGAGAATATGGGTTTGCCAAGCTTCACTTGTAGTCAATCTTCTGTAGTATCCTAACAAGCCAAAGCTCTCCTTCACCAACAAATTGCATAAAAGATGATAAATCGCGAAAAGTAGGGTTTGCTCTTAATGGAGGGTCAATTGGATAGAGACGACCATCAACACAAAGATCTACATTTTCTCCTTAGCTATCCTACTAGCTTGGACAGATTATGCATCAATAGGATAGGTTCTTTTAGAGCTGCCATACTCTTCAGGAATACGAATGTGTAAATCAACCTTCCGTTTTCTAGCTTCACAAGGGGCTACACACATAGCTTGCAAAGGCTCCATAGCTAAGCAGAGGAAGAAGCTAAAGCAGAGAGATCCTCAAAGGGAGAGAGAGAGAGAGATAGATAGAGAGAGAGAGAGAGAGAGAGAGTGAGTGAGAGAGACTGTTAAAACTTCGTTGTCGGAGATTTGTTGTTGGAGGTTTAACACAAATCTATTTTTTTAAGTAGAAAATAATATTTTTGATATACAAATATACTAACATGGAGTTTTTCATCAATAAATTACATTTATGAGAAAAATTTAAAAAAAATTTGGGGGTTCCCACAATTTCGAGATCTCATGGATGTAGTGGTTCCTGACAGTTAATTATGTTTATGGGGTTGTGGGGACCTAACAGTTAGTTATGGATGTACTGGCTCCTGACACGGGCTTCTAATGTGACCCTTGAATTATAAGCTTTTTGGAGGGAAAAAAGTATTTTCATCATACATATTGGTTGGGTGATGTTTTTCCCACCTCAAAATGTAAAAAAATTAAAAATGACAAATTTTCACTTTTTGGGGCCCACCTAAATACGAGAATGTTTTGCTGATGTGGAAGGGAGATATGGTGGAAGTTAATGAGGAAGGAGATTTCAAACTGACAAGAAAGATTCAATTTGTAGAGAGTGAAGATAAAAAAATTCAAAAAGTATGAGAAAAGTCAAAAAGTAAGAGAGAGAGTATGAGAATATTCCCTTTAAAAAGTGAACCTAGGGGGGTATGGCAGATGTGGCAAGGAAAAAAATAGGGATCATCATAGCCTTTGTCTCCTTTAGGCCCAGCTTTTTAAGCTCTAATCCCTTAAAATTAGGAATCCTTATTAGGAGGTCCTTTTTGGGTCCAAAAAAATCATAATGCTCGGGTTTTCTACTTCTCACTTGGAAATATGATCAAACTCAAGTCTCTTACTTACTCTTCCTTCCGATAACTCATTTGGATGTTGAAACGATGTGTGCTTTCTGTTTTCTAAAGTACCATACAAGCTTAAGTTTAAATGCTAACTTTCTGACAGCGGGCATGGACCAAATATATATAGTGCGAAGGTATGAATGTCGAAATACAAATTGATGATTAAATAGGCTTCTCGTCAATACACTTGTCTAAGGATTTACAAACCTGGTTGCATCCTCTGCAGGCATACTACTAACCATAGCTGGACATTGTAAAATTGAAGTTTATGTGTTGTATATGCGTGGAAGTCTATTTTCTTCATGCTGCACGTTACATTTTCACATATTCATAAAGCTTTTGTTTTTTTCTCCTCGTTACATTTTCTCGTATTCATAAAACTTGTGTTTTTATCTTCTCTCCCTCCCTCGCTCGCCCCTCCGGGCCTCCAACCTTCTTTTTTTAAAATGTGTTTTGAGAGATGAAAAGGGCCCCGCCCTTCTTCTTTCTTAGGCATCATGGGGTCTTGGATAGTATTCCTACCTCACACCCACTGCAAAAAAGAAGAAGAATACTAGTCTTTTTTGGATTATTCGTTTCGTTCTTCTTTGAAAGTGAAAGCACCACCATCCTTTCACTTTCCAAGAAAAAATAGAGCTCCTCTTCCTTTCACTTTCCAAGAAAAAAAGTGAAAGGAAGAGAAACCTTTCTAAAAAACAAGGCCCCTCTTCCTTTCACTTTCCAAAAATATTAAATCAAAGGAAGAGGGGGCCTATTTTTTGGAAAGGCTCCTCTTCCTTTCAATTTCCAAGAAACAAGAACGTGAAAGGAAGAGGAGCCCTGTTTTTTGGAAAGGCTCCTCTTCCTTTCCCTTTCCAAGAAACAAGAAAGTGAAAGGAAGTGGAACCTTTTCAATAGGTCTCCTCTTCCTTTCACTTTCCAAAGGAACAAGAAAGTGAAAGGAAGTGGAACCTTTTCAAAAAACAAGGCTCCTCGTCCTTTCACTTTCCAAGAAACAAGAAAGTGAAAGGAAGTGGAACCTTTTCAAAAACCAGGGCTCCTCTTCCTTTCACTTTCCAAAGGAACAAGAAATTGAAAGGAAGTGGAACCCTGTTAAGAAATTGAAAGGAAGTGGAACCCTGTTTTTTGAAAAGGTTCCACTTCCTTTGGAAAGTGAAAGGAAGAGGAGCCCTGTTTTTTGAAAAGGTTCCACTTCCTTTCACTTTCTTGTTCCACTTCCTTTCAATTTCTTGTTCCTTTGGAAAGTGAAAGGAAGAGGAGCCCTGTTTTTTGAAAACGCTCCACTTCCTTTCACTTTCTTGTTTCTTGGAAAGTGAAAGGATGAGGAACCTTTCCCAAAAACAGGGCTCCTCTTCCTTTCACTTTCTACGAAAAAATATTAATATTTTTTCTTGGAAAGTGAAAGGATGATGCTTTCACTTTCAAAGAAAAACAAAAAGCAAAATCCAAAAAAGACTAGTTTTTATTATTATGAAATTGAAGTTTCTTGTTGTATTAGTTACTAGGGAGTGGTGGTTTTTTCTTTTTTTCAGTGGGTGTGAGGTCGAAATACTATCCAAGACCCTATGATGCCTTGAAAATTATCCATCCAAAGCCCAGTTATGCAAGATACTATCCAAGGCCCACTGTGAGGTGATGGGGCCTCCCCCTCATCTCTCTAAATCCCACGGTGCCTTTAAGAGGTACCTCAAGTGGGATTGACTGTTGAGATGAGCACGCAGATCTCGATCGTTGGATCAAAAGCGCACAAAAAGTAAACTAGGGATCAAAAGTAAACTAGGGATCGATGGTGGCTGAGATGAGCACGCAGATCTCGACCGTCGGATCACAGCGCTTAAACCTAGCTGAGGGATTTGGCGGAACGACAGATTTTAGAGGCTCTGGACCACCCAGTGTTCCTGCCCACCGGATTTAGAGACGAGGCTGGACCACCTATTCCTGCCCCCATCGGCGGTGATCTGCACGTCCTCTGGCGGTGATCTGCGCGTCCTCCATCAACGACAATCTCTGCGAAAACACAGTGAGGTACTAATCCCCCCTCTCTAGATGTTCTTCATATCTCTATCCACCCTCGTCTCCTAATTACGTTTAATCTGAGTGGCTTATTCCGCACTAATTCTAATTAACCACAAGCATCTAATCGTCATCACCATCACACTCAGATTGTCCGCTCATTTAAATGCCACCTTTTTTTTTGTTTGGAGACATAATTGAGAGAAAAATAAAATCTTGTCGAAAACAAATAGTGCGAGGGAATACAAATAATTATCATGCTAGGTTCTTATTGCTATGCTTAATGCCTCATTTCCACATGCAAGTATTTTAGTAATATGTGTTCATGCATGCATGACACACTTAAAGCTTTTGCCTAGTTTACTACACAGACCTAGTTTATCCCTAGTTTACTACACAGACCCGGTTTGAAAATTAGCCTTAGTTTATCGATGGTGCTTATTGCATGCATGCTTTATAGCCATGCTTGGGTTCACTTATTGCCATGATTAATGTCTTGTTGCCATGCATGTATTTTAGTAATATGTAATCATGCATACATGACACACTTAAAGCTTCAACCTAGTTTAACCCTTGTTTACTAATGTATCTTTGGTTCATTTAACTTCAATGAAATCAAGTCACGATATAGTAGTTCTTGTAGTCTTTCTTTTTGCTAAAAGTATGTGGTACCAATTTGTGTATGTCACTTCTTTATATTGATGGTTCTTTGGTTCTCATTGCTATTAGATGGCACTTGCAAACCCTCCTTATTTTTGCTAAAAGTATGTGGCACCAATTTGTGTATGTCACTTCTTTATATTGATGGTTCTTTGGTTCTCATTGCTATTAGATGGCACTTGCAAACCCTCCTTATGAGGAGATTATTCTTCCTTCTGGGAAACTTGCTCGGCAATGTCAAATCTCAGATACATGTCCTAGATGACTTGAAAGCCGACCATGGCTTAGAGGTGGATATCCCAATTCAAAAGATAGGACGCCCCTTGGTGGGTGGAATGCAAGGAGCTTCAAAGAGTGTTGCAAAGCAATCACAGACAAGGTTTCTAGATGCACAACGTAAATTTCAAATCAACATGAAAAACAATGAAAGGAAACAAAGACTTTTGGCTGAAGATGCTTGGGAAAAGAAAGCTCCATCCAACTTGTCCAAGAGAGCCTATAACATGCAAAAGGAAGCATTTATCGAGGGGTTTGTTGCCAAGGGCATGGAACAATACATGGCGAACAAGGAGAAACGCATTCAAAGGATTGAACGGCGCATTAAAGAGGGATATTCCAAACATGTGAGATTTTCTCTTGTCCTATTAACCTTAATTGTGAAATATATATATATATATATATGATGAATATTCTTAAGCTCTAATTTTGCATCTCGTAGCAATGCAAAAAAGAAAGTGATGATTGTGACAATGATGATGGTGAAGTGGCTTCTCAACGGATGGAAAACCTTGATGAGGACATATTGACAAGCGACAAGGATGAAAATTGAAAAGAGTCTATTCCTTTGGTATGCAAGAAATGAATTTTTGATATTTTTAGCTTGTTTGATTTTCTTTTCTTTACTTTCATAACATGCCACTCAAGTGACTCAACCCATTTTTCTCCCTCTTGAAGGAAATCATTAATGAGGCGAACCATGAGCTTGTGGCTCCATCTCAAGTGAAGAAGAGGCAAAAGTGTGTTGTTTTTTCTCCTTTGAAGGTAAGAGATGGATGTACTAGTTGGTCAGAGGGCTTCTGATGTACTAGTTGGTGAGAGGGCTTCTTTGTAAACATGGTACTAACCTTAAATTGTATTTGCCATGAAACTTTGTAATCTTCCAATTCAAAAGACTCGATCAAAGAAAAATGTTCAAATCCATGATAGTGAAGGCTCCTCACATGGAAACAAAAATATCGATGAGGAAGTGTCGATGAGAAATGTGGAATTCGAGGGAAAAGCCACCCTTACAATGGTATGAAAATACTACTCTTCAACCTTTGTACTACTTTATTTCTTGTTTTCCTTACACTAATATACATAAATATGCATTGTTTCTTGTTTCCTCACTTTAGGAGAAAATTGTCAACAAGGAGGCTCATGTAGTGCTCTCTAAAAAAAGTAAGAAATGGAAGAAGGTAAGGGGTGGAAGATGTCTCTTTGTACACAATTTAAGAGTAGGCTTTATTTTGCATACCTTGGCTCCTTATGTCAAGTCTTGTTTGTTTGAACTTAAAGGGGATGGCTTGCAATGCAAATGCATCTCATGTTGATATTAGCTCTCCAAGTGAGAGTAAGCCTTCAAATGTAATAATAACAATATCCACTAGTGAGATTAAGACACACAATGTCTTGGGCATGGTAAAAGATCTAAGTGCGGTCTATGAAAGGTATACTTTATTTAACTCTATGGCTTGAATATTGAATTATCTTAACATATGCATGGTTTCAATCTTAACATGTTTGATTTTTGGTTATGTAGACTTCAACACGGAGAAACTATTCACTTACACTCTACACGTTGGGGATTCATTGCCAAGGTGGATGTGCAACTAGCCGAGTCAATCATGCATGTGGAAGCGTCTACTCGTGTGCTTAACCTATTTGCCATGTCGGTAATTTTTTTAATTTTGAAATATAGCTTTTGGATTTGCAGCTCAAAGATGCTTAAAGCATGTTGATTTTGTAGGTGGATGGAAAAAACCCTACCTGCAGATGCTCTGGAGAAGGTTTCATTCGTGGATAGTTTGTGGTATGAATATGTGGCTTCACGGCGTCCAAAGAGCAATAATTCATTGCAAAATTTCTTTGGACATATTGATATGAGCAAGCATGTGTTCTTGTTTCTACCTCTAGTACATAGGTAAAGTCAATAGTTTACTCATATTGATGCATGTGTTCTTGTTTTTGTCATTAGTAGACAAAGCACTTACAACTTCATGTTTTTTAGGCACCATTGGACTCTTTTTGTGGTCTATAATTACCACATCATGAAGGTGAGAGGCTTGTCATCTAGAAAAAATATTCTCCTGCACCTAGACTCACTGCATGTAGGGAATTCGGGCGAGTATGTTTCCATTGTGCAACGGTAAGACAAGAGGTTTACTTTGAAGTGCATGAATCCATAATGCTTGGGTAAATGATAACTAACATTTTACATCTATATATTATTAGAGTTCTTGAGTCAATTTCTTCAAGTTGCACACATGGACCATTACAAGAGTCTCTTGTATGCCCATCCACTGGGTTTGAGTTGAAGTGTATAGAGGTATGTGAAAATTATTTTTGGCTTTCAATATTGTGTCCTTTATATAGCATGATATATGGCATTTTTTGGATTGGATCAATTGAGACATATGTCGATAAACATTGTAGGTGCCAAAACAACCAACAAATGCAATTGATTGCGGATTTTATGTAATGGCATTTATCAAGAAACTGGATGGGAGCCTTATAGATACACCTCCAAAGCATTGGGTATGCACATGCTTATTAAAAAGCTTCCATACGAAATCTCTTGCTATGTATGTGCTTAATGTGATTTTGGTGTTCTAAACTCTAACATTGCTTTTTTTCTTGTGTAGCTATCAAAGAAGTGGTTCGACCATGGATATGTCATGAAGTTGAAGGATGAGTTCAGTTCTTGGCTCAACCATGTATTGGACGAGCATCTGCCCTTAGCATCGTGACCTTCTTAGTTTGCTATGTTAGTTTTTTGGGCACTAGATTTGCGAACTTAGTCAATGGAAGGCTTATGCCATTCTATGATATAAGACATTGTATGTCTCCACAATAGTGAAGATATTAGGAGATAAAGATTTTAAATGATAAACAACCACCTAAGATTAGACTACCTTCATTTGGCCACAATTTTTTTGAACCCATAGAATGCAATTTACGTGTGGATGCTATGGATTACATACCTACCTCCAGACGTCTCTACGTCATGATTTTTTCTCTAAGGTCATCTTGCTAGCTCTATGAGCTTTTGTCCCTATGCAAACGTTTGATTTTATTTTCTATTAGTGTAGTTTCTAGGTTATCTTCAAATAATTTTGTTTGTAGGGAAGATAAATAGGGGAGGCTATTTGCAGGGGAGGATGTTTGATTTTCTATTAGTATTATTTCTAGGGTATCTTCAAATAATTTTGTTTGCAAGGAAGACAAACAAGGGACGTTGCTCTGCTGGGTATACAAGACGTCTTCAGTACATAGGGAAATCTTGAGTTAGCTGCTGCAAGTAGTAAAGTTTTTAATTACATGTATATACAAGTATTTCTTTGAGTTAATTATGAACAATAATGTTTTTATTTAGATCTAAATACAAGTAGTAAGGTTTTTACAAATTACATGTATATACAAGTATTTCTTTGTGTTAATTACGAGCAATAATGTTTTTATTTACATATAAATACATATTACCCTAGTTTTGTGCATAAATGAATTGGTGGGTTAAGTAGTGATGGCCAGCAATGTCCACAAGGTCAAGGAAGAGAGCGGACGGCCATTCTATGTGATGACAAGGGAAAAGAGTTGTTGCAACCACACTGTACAAAAAGAGTTCGACAACTTAGACACACAATGGTGTTGTGTGTCCATGCACATGTTAAATATGTGCTGTATCCATCTGCCTTATTTCACCCATATCCATCTCCACATGGAAACTTGCATGTGTTTTAGTTTATGGGCTTTGTTTTGTTTTTACATGGCAGTTTTGTAGCTTGTTTATGATCTTAAGTTGTAATGCGTTCAGGCTAGAAGATCAAAGCTACCGCCCAGTAGTACCCAATTGCACCTAAAGAAGAATCTACTTAAGAAGAAAAATAAAGATATTGTTTTGGGTTAGATACATTGTTACACATGTATCATAGGTCAAGGTAGGGCTTAATCTAGCTCTTGTATGTGTGTGTGTGTGTGTGCTTCACCTTCTTTTGGCATAGCAACCAATGTATGTGATATCGTGGGGGCATGCACAATCCACCTACACTACAACCCCCCCAGCGCGACGGGCCTAAACTGTTAGGTTTAAACGATGACAAACATTGCTTTAGCGATGATTTTTGAATGGATGATGTAGTGTCGCAAATCCCATTGCAATGGGTGTCGCATAAGAGATGAATATTTATGCATCATTTAAACAACGCTCATAGCGACCCTTGTAAACTGCACAGCGTCATATAAGCGACGTCACTAATAGGGCCGTTGCTTACACAACGGTCTAGGATTTTTTAAAAAAAAACTGAAAATAGATGGGTCTCGCAAATTCACAAGAGCCATACACATTCATTGCATCGGCGCCCTCTTTTTCAAGCAACCGTACCATTAGCTATCTACACCCTCTACTCGTTGCTTCTCCTCCCCTCTACACCCCTTCTTCGTCTATCCAAGTAATGATTTGTGAGCTTTTCTTTGTATTAAATTTTATAGATTACTTCTAATGTAAACACTAATCCCCCTTGGCCTTTATGTGGTTACTCGTGGTTGTTGTCCAGGCCTGTGCTACAGGCTACTCATCGACAGCCTCTGTGCTTAGCTACCTAGCTAGACAAGTCCCTTAGAGCTACTTGGCCAAGCCCCTTGGGCTAGCCAATAGCCTACCCAGCTCTTCTATGGGCTGGTGTGAGCAAAGCCTTGGGCCTTTGTTAGCCCCTTGGGGTGATATTGCAAGGCCTACCCCTTGCCCATTCAAGGAATGCAACATCCCCTTCTTAGGGTAGCCCTCAGGGTTGGGCCCCATCCTACATGCAAACTACATACTTCCTACAGACGTATGGTGTCCGGCTTTTGCAAATCCAACACTCACATCATCGAACATCATTCGAGAGTGGACTGGCACTGCTTCATTGTGTAAGGCAATGCACTACTTTCATGCCTATCCTAACATTAGGAGAAATGTGGACTCAATTTTGGGCCCTGTAAAGAAGTGCCAACTAAGCTTAGAGAGAGAAAATAAAAAAGGTTTAAAACATATCCAAATTTGCAATTCGGCTCATTTTTTACTATTATAATAGTAGGTTAAAATATATTAAAATATACATATTCTTTCAATGAGGTTTCATCATGAGGTGGCATTCTTTGTTGGATGCACGTAAAACTTGTCAGAACCAAGATTTCACAGAACTTGAGGTAGTTGTGCATTTAAAAGATTCGAGGAAAGCTTTAATCATCATCTCAACCGTGGGGGGTTTTCCTACTGAAACTTTAAAAAAAACGTCTTTACTAAATCAAGTTAATTCTTGTTTTAATTTTTAAATATGTTTTATGATGAAATACTAGCATTGCAAATGAGAACATTAATCCAAATTTTGGGGATTCCAATTAATCCACCTTCAACACATGTAGACACTCAAATTCTCAGTAACAGTAGTAGAAATGGTGCATGTAAAAGAACATATGATACTTACCATCTTCATGTGGACATACAATCTCAATACCAGCCTTTGAAGAAACAAAATAAGAGTTTTTTAATGTAATGAGCAAAAAGAGAAAAGGAGGAATAATGGAGAGCATCATTTGGACTTGTGGACTGATGGCTCAATGTATCCCAAGGATCCATTTACAAATGCACCACCTCCATTTTGCAACATAAAAAACCTACTACATTTCACTGGTGATGGTAGACAAGGTTTGGTGGGTTATGCCCAACACTTGGAAACAAAAGCGATGGTTGCAAAACAACATGGGATTCTCTACAGATAGAGAACACTGAAATAAAAAAACTAAATGGGTTGTATTATGCAGAGAAGCTTATGGCAAACAAAGAAACAATTCAAGACGTGGAGAAAAAGATTGATGCTTTAAGGAGAAAGGGCACAGCACTAGGGCCACGTAAAAGAAGGCGGCAACTTTTCAACATAGAGAAAATGAAAGTTGGAAGAAAAAGTGAGTACAGGCTGTAAGGTAATGTTAACTCTTGTTTCATATATATTTCTCTTTTTAGATTAGGTTCTTTGTTTGAAACTAGACATAAGTAATCAGATTTAATGTTATTCTATTTTAAGATCTTTACTTCATCTAGAGTCCAAGGTGGTACATTTTGAAGATATCATGCATTATAGTCATTTGGTACCAAAAGGAATAGTAGCTGAGATAGAAGTTTCAAAAAATCAATGAGAACCATGTGTCTTCTTCTATGAACAAGAACCAGCTCGATGGAACTCAGGTGCAAGCAATGCTGGATGAGACTGGCATCTCTCTGAAAGCATATAATATACTGTTTAAGGCACTAGCAGAGAAATGTCAAAGTAAGAATCATAAAGGTTGGTTACTTCCAAAACCAATGCAAGTAAATCATCATGACAGTCACTAACGCTTAGTTAAATCCATTCCTTAAGATCTTGTAGGCAATCCTTAGGGTTTTCCCCTTAGGCATGCATAAAAAACCATTTATTTGCATTCTTTCATAGCATATAGGGCAGCACATGGCTTGCATCAGCATAGTAGTCATCCTAGCAGTCCAATAAAGATAATCAGTCTAAACATCTTATTTTTGTAAGGCATACATGATTTACACATGAGTTTTCTTTTGGGAAGAATGACATCCATTATCAAAGGAGTAAATGGAGTTTTGGGCTTCAATTGGCAACATCAAGGGATTATCTTCCATATAAGAAGATGGAAGTGTCTCCAACATCGCCTTAGGAGGGATGAACGATGGAGATGGTGTGTGAAAGGATTCCAAAGACAGGTTAGTGGTGATTCAGGTTTTTTCAGCATTTGCCATGTAGTTCCCACAGTGGAGAAGTCTTTGGCTCAAAGGATTCAACTCCTATAGTCGACCTCAGTCCCAAGACAGAAGAAGACAAAGTGGGGCACTGGTTTCAGTGGAGGAGGATTAGCAGAGGAGTCAAAGGGTTGTCATGTGTACCACCTAGCAACAATTTAATAGAGGGGAATGTCACGTGCACCCCGAGTTGGTGTATATATGACATAGCATTCGAGGCATTCAAGAATTAATCTAGCGTTTACCAACAAGGAGTAAATCAATGTTAATAACAAGCTTAGATCATAGTAGTTACAGTGTGTGCAGCATTGCATGGGGCTGTTACAACACCTACAGCTATACACAAGGCATCAACAACATTTAGGACATGCATCACATCAGGTCGGGGCATGGGGAACTAGTCCCGACACCAGATATGGGGCATATATGAAGTCATGAAGATCTAGACATGCAGGCCCACAACATAAGCGTGGCCAACCAGCAGCATCATTCCATATATATAGAAAAGCCCATCATTCATTAAAGTTATCTCCTTCTTCTCAGCATTTTCAGCCTAAGGAGAAAGAGAATCATCAGCATAGTCATCATATAGTCATCATTTAGAATTCAATTCATCTCCTGCCTCCTACATAGAAGAAAACCAGCATCCAAAGGGTGGACCTCAACATTGGACAAAGGAACAATCATTCATCATCCTCATTCAGCGTATCTCTCTCTTCCCAAGAAGGATACTCATTTAGGACATGCATAGAAGTAGTGCATTGCCTTACACATAAAACAGTGCCAATCTGCTCTCTAATGATGTCCGATAATCTGAGTGCCGGATTTGCAAAAACTTGACACTGTGCATCTATAGGAAGCATGTAGTTTGCATGTAGAATGGGGCTAGCCCTTAGGGCTACCCTAAGAAGGGGATGTTGCATTCCTTGAATGGGCAAGAGGTAGGCCTTGTGTCACCCCAAGGGGCCAACAAAGGCCCTAGGCTTTGCTCACCATCCCATAGAAGTGTTGGGTAGGCGATCAACTAGCCAAGGGGCCTGACTAGGCAGCAGCCAAGTGGCTTTAGGAGACTTGCACAGCTAGGCGGCCAAGCACAGAGGCTGCCCAACAGCCTGTGCAGGCCTAGACAACAAGCAAGACTAACTACATAAAGGCCAAGGGGGATTAGTGTTTGCATTAGAAGTAATCTATAAAATTTAATACAAAGCAAAGCTCACAAAGCATTGCTTGGATAGACGAAGAAGGAGTGCGGACGGGAGGAGAAGCAATGGGCAGCGAGTGTTGATAGCAGATCGTATGGTTGCTTGAAGAAGAGGGTGTCAATCCAACAAATGCAGATGGCTCCTGTGAATTTGCGAGAGCCATCTATTTTGAGTTTTTTTTTAAATTCCCAGATCGTCATGTTAGTGGCAGCCCTATTAGTGACGTTGCTTATATGATGCACTGCAATTTACAAGTGTCGCTATGAGCGTCGTTTAAACGATACATAAATATTTTTTGCTTATGTGACACCCATTGTGATGGGATTTGCGACACTACATTGCACATTCAAAAATCGTCACTTAAGCGACATTCATCATCGTTTAAGCGACATGCTTGGAAAAAACCATCATTTTGAGCCCGCCACTAAGGGGGGGGGGGTTGTTGTAGTGTAGGTGGATTGTGCATGCCCCTAAGAGGTCACATACATTGGTTGCTATGCCAAAAGAAGCTATAGCACAAACACACACACACACACACACACACACACACACACACACGAGCTAGATTTTGCCCTACCTTGACCTATGATACCTGTAACAATATATAGAACCCAAAACCATATCTTTTTTTTTCTTCTTAATAAGTAGATCCTTCTTTAGGTGCAATTGGGTACTCGTTTGGGAGGCAGCTTTGATCTTCTCTCCCGAAGGCTTAAGATCATAAAGAGGCTACAAAACCCCCGTGCAAAAAACAAAATAAAGCCCATAAACTAAAAGAGATGCAAGTTACCATGTGGAGATGGATATGGGTGGAATAAAGGCAGATGGATAAAGCACATGTATAACATGTGCATGGACACACAACACTGTTATGTCTAAGTCGTAGAACTCTTTTTGTACAGCGTGGTTGCAACAACTCTTTTCCCCTGCCATCACATAGAATGGCCGTTCGCTCTCTTCCTTGACCCTGCTGTGGACATTGCTAGCCATCACTACTTAACCCATTAATTCATTTATGCGCAAACGACGTGCAGACTAGGGTAATATGTATTTAGATGAAAATAAAAACATTGTTGCTTGTAATTAACTCAAAGAAATACTAGTATATACATGTAATTTATAAAAACCTTGCTACTTGTATTTAGATGTAAATAAAAGCATTATTGCTTGTAATTAACTCAAAGAAATACTTGTATACACATGTAATTAAGAACCTTACTACTTGCAATTAACTCAAGATTTTCCTACCTATAGAAGACATCTCGTATACCCAGCAGAGCAACCTCCCTTGTTTGTCTTCCTTGCAAAAATTTTTTTTTTGAAGATACCCTAGAAAGTATACTAATAGAAAATAAAATCAAACATCCTCCCCTATTTATCTTCCCTGCAAACAAAATTATTTGAAGATAGCCTAGAAACTACACTAATAGAAAATAAAAATCAAACGTTTGCACAGAGACACAAGCTCATAGAGATAGCAAGATGACCTCAAACAAAAAATCATTTCATAGTGTTGTCCAGAGGTAGGTATGTAATCCATAGCATCCATACGTAAATTGCATTCTATGGGTTCAAAAAAATCGCGGGAAAATGAAGATAGTATAATCTTACGTGGTTGTCTATCATTTAAAATCTTTATCCCCTCCAAAAAAATCATCTTATTGTTATCTATGAAAAGGCAATCCAAAGTATCAAAGTCTGGCACCTAGAAAAACAATGATTTTAACTAACAAGATTCTGAAAGATTCATGATCATGATAATTACCCTTCAACATCATTAAATTTAATCAAACTTTTTAATTAATTAACAAACGTATGAATTGTGTGCTTAATTATTAGCATCCATGCTATCCGTTTGCCACAATAGCCATCTAACTTCACCGTGCCAAAAGTGACTATAGCCAACTAATCATTTTTAGAACTTTAAAAGAACACACTTTTGCCATCTAATTATAGGGAGGTTATCCAGGTTTTATTTATGCTGGCAGAACTCCTGGAAGTGTCTTATATATACTAGTATTGGACCCATGCGTTGCTGCGGCGGCAGGTAGAGTTCCAGAAAAAATAGGCTCAGTTTCTCCAATTTAGGTCATGTTTTAAGTAAACACAATACATTATTTCAAGTGACTTCATATATACATATCTCAAAATAACATCCATGTCTCGTAGATTTATAGCGAAAATAAAAATATCATAGTAATGTAGCATACGAAGATGCAAAAAAGGACCAATATTACATATTCTCAAAATGCACCACAAAATACGTATTCTCAGTCTCAGTAATGTTAGAATCAACAAATTGAATTCTTCTCTTATGAGAAGGATCATTCATTTGTCTCCTCACAATACGCTCTCTATTGTAAAGCGGTGATCCATCCCGCACATGCTCTACTATCGATGAATGCAAAGGACCTGCATAAACGAAACAACGATAAATCAGATCTCAAAAGGACCTGCACATAACGACACATAAAATCTCAAAAAAATCTTATAACAGAAAAACATAATCAAAATTACCTCGTACAATAGAACATCGAGTGGATGGTACCCATAACGAATACCAATGGTCATAATGGATGTAAGAAACAACCAGTCATCGGGTACTGAATACCCCTCAAATGATGCAAAGCATCTGTCCATCTCTCTCCAAAAACAAATAGACACCCCACTCCTCATCAGAAACACCGATCCCGTACATCTCGATGCCTTCGTCGTCGACAACTCTTACCATAAACGTATCAATGTCCATGCAATATCCTAAAA